>NC_000076.6:33358042-33658042 GCF_000001635.26 Mus musculus | reverse complement strand
GCCAACATCAAAGTAAATGGTGAGAAGCTGGAAGCAATCCCACTAAAATCAGGGACTAGACAAGGCTGTCCACTCTCGCCCTTCCTATTCAACATTGTACTTGAAGTCCTAGCCAGAGCAATTAGACAACAAAAGGAGATCAAGGGAATACAAATTGGAAAGGAAGAAGTCAAAATATCACTTTTTGCAGATGATATGATAGTATATATAAGTGACCCTAAAAATTCCACCAGAGAACTCCTAAGCCTGATAAACAGCTTCAAAGAAGCAGCTGGATATAAAATTAACTCAAACAAGTCAATGGCATTTCTCTACACAAAGAATAAACAGGCTGAGAAAGAAATTAGGGAAACAACACCCTTCTCAATAGTCACAAATAATATAAAATACCTTGGTCTGACTCTAACTAAGGAAGTAAAATATCTGTATGATAAGAACTTCAAGTCTCTAAAGAAAGAAATTAAAGAAGATCTCAGAAGATGGAAAGATCTCCCATGCTCATGGATTGGCAGGATCAACATTGTAAAAATGGCTATCTTGCCAAAAGCAATCTACAGATTCAATGCAATCCCCATCAAAATTCCAACTCAATTCTTCAACGAATTAGAAAGGGCAATCGGCAGATTCATCTGGAATAACAAAAAACCTAGGATAGCAAAAACTCTTCTCAAGGATAAAAGAACCTCTGGTGGAATCACCATGCCTGACCTAAAACTGTACTACAGAGCAATTGTGATCAAAACTGCATGGTACTGGTATAGTGACAGACACGTAGACCAATGGAACAGAATTGAAGACCCAGAGATGAATCCACACACCTATGGTCACTTGATCTTTGACAAGGAAGCTAAAACCATCCAGTGGAAAAAAGACAGTATTTTCAACAAATGGTGCTGTCACAACTGGCAGTTATCATGTAGAAGAATGCGAATTGATCCATTTCTATCTCCTTGTACTAAGGTCAAATCTAAGTGGATTAAGGAACTCCACATAAAACCAGAGACACTGAAACTTATAGAGGAGAAAATAGGGAAAAGCCTCGAAGATATGGGTACAGGGGAAAAATTCCTGAATAGAACAGCAGTGGCTTGTGCTGTAAAATCAAGAATCGATAAATGGGACCTCATAAAATTGCAAAGCTTCTTCAAAGCAAAAGACACCGTCAATAAAACAAAAAGGCCACCAACAGATTGGTTAAGGATCTTTACCTATCCCAAATCGGATAGGGGACTAATATCCAATATATATAAAGAACTCAAGAAGGTGGACTCCAGAAAATCAAACAACCCCATTAAAAAATGGGGCTCAGAGCTGAACAAAGAATTCTCACCTGAGGAATACCGAATGGCAGAGAAGCACCTGAAAAAATGTTCAACATCCTTAATCATCAGGGAAATGCAAATCAAAACAACACTGAGATTCCACTTCACTCCAGTCAGAATGGCTGAGATCAAAAACTCAGGTGACAGCAGATGCTGGCGAGGATGTGGAGAAAGGGGAACACTCCTCCATTGTTGGTGGGATTGCAGGCTTGTACAACCACTCTGGAAATCAGTCTGGCGGTTCCTCAGAAAATTTGACATAGTACTACCGGAGGATCCCACAATACCTCTCCTGGGCATATATCCAGAAGGTGTCCCAACCGATAAGAAGAACACATGCTCCACTATGTTCATAGCAGCCTTGTTTATAATAGCCAGAAGCTGGAAAGAACCCAGATGCCCCTCAATAGAGGAATGGATACAGAAAATGTGGTACATTTACACAATGGAATACTACTCAGCTATTAAAAAAATGAATTTATAAAATTCCTAGGCACATGGATGGACCTGGAGGGTATCATCCTGAGTGAAGTAACCCAATCACAAAGGAACTCACACAATATGTACTCACTGATAAGTGGATATTAGCCCAGAAACTTAGCATACCCAAGATATAAGATACAATTTGCCAAACGCATGAAATTCAAGAAGAATGAAGACCAAAGTGTGGACACTTTACCCTTTCTTAGAAATGGGAACAAAACACCCATAGAAGGAGTTACAGAGACAAAATTTGGAGCTGTGACGAAAGGATGGACCATCTAGTGATTGCCATATGCAGGGATCCATCCCATAATCAGCTTCCAAATGCTGACACCATTGCATACACTAACAAGATTTTGCTGAAAGGACCCAGATATAGCTCTCTCTTGTGAGACTATGCCGGGGCCTACCAAACACAGAAGTGGATGCTCACAGTCAGCTAATGCATGGATCACAGGGCCCCCAATGGAGGAGCTAGAGAAAGTACTCAAGGAGCTAAAGGGATCTGCAACCCTATAGGTGGAACAACATTATGAACTAACCAGTACCCCGGAGCTCTTAACTCTAGCTGCATATGTATCAAAAGATGGCCTAGTCGGCCATCACTGGAAAGAGAGGCCCATTGGACTTGCAAACTTTATATGCCCCAGTACAGGGGAATACCAGAGCCAAAAAGGGGGAGTGGGTGGGTAGGGGATTGGGGGGGGGTGGGTATGGGGGACCTTTGGGATAGCATTGAAAATGTAAACGAGTAAAATACCTAATAATAATAATAATAATAATAAAAAGAAAAAAAAGATTTTTCTAATTGGTTAAGTGGAAATAATTGATAATAGAATTAATTAAATCAGTCTGAAACATGTTGATATAGAATTGCCAGGTCAAAAAGAAGCTTTCTTATAACTGGATCATAAGATGTCTAAACTTTGCAGACTTTCTTTCTATGAGCACTAACTCATAGCAGTCCATTAGTAGATCATATAAACACTGTTCCAGTTAAGAACATGTAGACATAGAAATAGTTTTCAGTTTTGTTTTGAGATACATTATTAAATTGATTAGCTATTAAGAATAATGAGGGATAGTAAAACTGCATAACTTTAACCTAATAATTATCAACAGTAACAACCCTGGAAATTGGTGCTATAACATACAAAAATAAGGCTTAAACTAAGTTTGACATATGTTGGTCTATATCTTCACTATTAACTCAAGAAACATGTAGTTTTAAGCAAAGATAATTCATTATATAGCAACATTACTTTCTTTTTGTGAATTTGTATTTCATTTGTAAATCTCTTACTGTTTCAATATACAATTTTGATAAAAGCAGTAAGTGTAAAGCTTATAGTATACAGTTTTAAGCAATATTATGAAGATAATAATTACAGAGTTATCATGTCAATGGTATACTTAAAGCAAATTAATTTTTTATTATGTACTTCTCACACATTTATATGTACATTTATCTCACTGTATGTCTTAGTATTAATTATAAATATAAGCTTGCTTTGGTTTGGTGATGATAGTCACAGACTATGACAGAAAAGTTAAGAGACAGAATGTCTGTGAAGGCTTAGCATTCTCCTGGGTGTCACATGGCAGACAAAACTCAGTGTGATTCAAAGCCCAACTAAGTGGAATGAGGAAGTCTTACTTTGTATAGCTGAAAAATTCTGAATTTCCCACATCCGTGGTTTCTTCTACTCTTGCAACAACAGCAAAAAGACTCTGATTCTAGGAATCAAAAAAAAAAAAAAACTAACTAAATAAATGCAATGCACTTTAAGCACTCTTGGGAATAAATACTATTTCACAAAAACTGCAAGTGAAAAAAATAAACATAACTGTTATTTTCTGTAGAGAAATGCTATTAAATGCACCAAAACAACTAATGTGCACATAAACTTAAAAGTGATGCATTAGTTGGTTAAGATTAACTAAAATGTTTTCTTTATTCCTTATATTTTCAGTTGTTTTAATGTTTAAAATAAATATATTTATTGTATAACATAAATCAACATTTAATAAGCCACGTGTAAATCATGCATATGATCCTGTGTGTTTTATTACAAATAAAAAATCTTTAAAATCACATCAAGTGTTAGTTTTTACATAAAAGGACAATGTTGTCTGCCTCCTACTTATACATATGTCCCAGGACAGGTAAGAGATATACTAAGCAGAAAATGGAAAATGATGTAGAGTTATCATCTAGACAGATAATTTCCCAAGGGAGGAAAAGCTGTCCTTAGCTCACATTGTAAGAATTGTCTAGGTCATTGCTCACATTCAGCATTCTGCCCTGAGAATAAGGAATTGAATTCTGAAGTCTCTCCCCTGCAATAGTGTTACTTTTGCTCATAGAAACCATGGTAACCTATAATCACCATGAAAGCAGCTTCCTGTACACTGTCTATTTTCTATAGTTTTGCAGTTGTAACTTGGAGTACAATCATCCAACCCTACAGATTCTATAGTGATCTCTGTCCCTGGCAATAGTATACTAGCAGCATTAGGGTTCTGGAAGATCTGCACATATGGCAATATTGTGAGTAGAAGACTTTAGCTTTGTGCTTTGTATTTTGCTATCATCATATGGAAAGCTATGATAGCCATATTTTATTTCTTTTAATTAAATCCCCAAGAGGCACTGAACATAAGGAACATAAAATGTCTTTACATAATAGCTCTTACACTGTTCTTTTTTGTTTTAAAATTTTATGTATTTTTATGTGTATTGATGTTTTGCCTGATGCATTACATGCATGATTGCAGTGCCTGTAGAGGCCAGCAGAGGGCAGAAGATTCTCTGGAAGTGGAGTCACAGATGGTTGTTGGCTAGCTGTCAAGTTGGTCCTTAGAACCAAATTAAAGTCTTCTGTGAAAGAAACAAGTGCTCTTAACTGTTGGATCTCTTTACTATTATGTAGAGATTATGTAAATAATTGCTGAAATCATCTGTTATATGAGCCATAAATAAAGCAAAGAATATGTTTGGAAAAATCACATGTGTGTGCATAGATGATGAGGGAGTGTGGAAAAGGGAAAGAATCTTGTTAAATGTCATGAAATGCAAAGAGCAGCTTATGTGTTTAATGGGATGTCATTATGTAAACTCCATTATTAAGCATGCAAATAGTGTGGCCACCCCTTTCTCCTTGAAGGTTGCTGATCACCAGCCTGAGGGGACAAAGGGAGTAGAGATGAAGCAAGGTTCAAGCAGTCATGAAGATGGTAAAATGACCTTCAGAGACTGCTGCAGTGAGGTGAGTCTACTTTATGTTTCAGTATTAGGGTATATAAGGTCTTTTTTTAGGGGTATGAATGGAAAGGTCTATTTAGTTATAATACAACCCTTAATTTGTGTGCATGTGGAAAGCCAACGTGGTATGTATGTTCTGAGTTATGCAGCCTTACACAGAACTCTGTACAAGCTCACTTTTCTGACAAGGTCAGCCAAGACTAGCCACATGTGTTTAGGAACACTCTGCAGACAAAACCAGGCCGAGATAAGAAAGCCCCACTGAGAAAGGGAATAGTTCCCCATTTTGTGCTGAGTTCAGAAAGTAGTGATGGAGAATGCTACCTTAGTAATAGGGTTCTCCAATATAAAGTCTTTTGTCAGATTCTAAAATGTTGAAAGACAGAATTATGTAAGAGTCAAAAGTATAAGATCAAGAGCTGACTACCTTTGTTCTCAGCACATACTACCTACATAACCTTAGGTAGGCAATTACCATCTCCAGGACTCTTGCTATGTGATATCTAAGATGAAAATGATAGATAATTCCATACCCAATCAAATTGAAAACAAAGATTAAACATTTTGCTTAATATTATGGAAAATGATAATTTAGTACTCCTTCTAGTTTAGGAATCACTTAATAGTCTGTTTAGTTAACATATTAAACACACCCTTTTCAGGCAGTTTGCCATGAAAACATTTCAATAATACTTCAGTGCTGTGGTACTATTATGGGTGGTATATGAACTACAAATCTTTCTAAGATACATATAGATTTTAAACAGAGTAAATGACTCAGAATTTTTAAATTAGTCTTAAGTTTTATGACTTCTAACATTTATCCAATCTGGCACAGGTATAAATGACAGGGAGATTAGTTGATGGATCTGAGTCACATAGGTCCAGTAGAACAGAGCATAGGGTTGCCTAGTGCACTAATGCACAAGGATGACAGAAAATGAGGTGAGTGCACTTTAGTGGCTCAGAGTGTTTTCCTATTAACAGAAAAAAGAAGATAGAAAAAAGAAAGACGGCATTGGCTGTCCTAGAAACAAATGGAAAGGTATACCACAGAGCTATAGGAGCAAATGAGTCCTTTGGTCTTCCCATATTCTTTAGGGTTCTAACAATTCTATTGAATCAGAGAGAACCATTGCAATTCATATCACTTGGCCTGGTGTAAACAGATCTGACTAAGATTGTTGTAGTACAGAGTTATTTGAGGGTGAGATGATTCAAGAGCTATAAACCACTATTATTTGGCACATTGTGTATATAAACATTTGTTTAAAAAGTCAAACAACTTGAAATAAATAAGAGAGAATAATTAAACAGACTAGTATTGGCAGAAGACTAGACAAATAAATGTGCAAACAGGCTTGGGTTGTGTACTCATTTGTTATGTGAGAACAATCATATTTCCCTTCAGGAAGAAAAACAAATGTCAGCCAAATTGCTTCCTTCTTATTTTGTTCTATGTGTTGGTGAGGCATGGCCACTCAGACAAAATACCAAGGCTTTGTGTGTTTCTTTGTTCATTCCCAGATCTAAGTAAATATTGAATCACAGTGTATGGATTGCAGCCTCACTCCCTCAAAACACAGAGCATATGTAGCATTAATAAAGTCTCAGTCTTGTGTTGTACTGTGAATTTGACATTAACTCTGCCTAAGGAATTGAGAAACTGCCTGAGACATGTAAGTAGGTGACTAATGAAGAAACATAGTTCTTGTTGCTGTGTCTTGTTTCTTTGACCAACTACCTAATAAGATGCATGTAGGAAGGAATGAGCTTGTATGACAGATAAGGCAAGGACACAGGGATGGGAGACACTGGAGACAATGCACCTCCTGTTTAGAAGCAGGGAGAGGGAAGGAAGTGAGACTATTATAAAACCTATTATCGACTTATCCTACCCTAATAACTACTTCCTCCAGAAAAGTTCCACTTTCTAGAGCTTTCACAAGCCTCCAAACAGTATCCTCAGCTGAGTACCAAACACAAGTGCCCAAACACAGAAGCCTGAAGAGGCCAAGGGTGTCAGAGTCCCTGGAGCTGGAGTAACAAACTATTATGAGCAACTAGTGTGGGTGCTTGGAACTCAATTCAGGTCTTCTACAAGTTCAATATGTGCTTTCAACTACTTCCAACACTGGTCTAGATGTTTTGGGGATTTTGTTTGGTTAGTTTTGAAGATTTTTGTTTTTTGCTTTTGTTTTCGTTTTTAATATGAATGATAAAAATAGGTTTTGCCAACTTGGATATTTCTAGGATAGAAGAGATGAACCTACTGAGTAGGTTAAGTTGAGTTCACCAATTCAGAACATTCTGTATCTGAAAGCATTGTGTTCAACAGAGTTAGTGAGTCCCTAAGTGCACCTTCCTCAAGCCAAGAGGAGTCTGTGCTTTCCAAAGGCAGCATTGGTATTAATGGAACAGAGAAATCATAAGGAGATTTTCAGTTAATACATTGGCATGCCTGTTTCTGGCTCTGGAGGCTGCTGAGTTACTCTTAGCCAGCTTCAACATGTATTCACTGGAAAAGACAATATTCTTCATAATCACTTTTGATAACCAATCTCAAGAAGAAAGACTTCATTGTTTTAAAAGCAATGCCTATCACGACCTTCATTTCCTTCCATGTAAAAGAAGAAAGAAAATAGATGCACAGCTGCTTTCTAAAGCTAAACAAAACAAAACAAAACAAACAAACAAAGCCAACCAACAAACTAACCAACCAACCAACCAAACAAACAAACAAATAAACAAACAAACAAACAAACAAACAAAAAACCCAAAAACAAAAACAAAAACAAAAAAACCCAAAACATTACTTGTATGCACCAGTTTCAAATTGTAAGAATAAAATCATTAGGGGGTGCTAGAGAGATGATTCAGGGGTTCAATACATATTGTTTGTGATTGTTTGAATAGGAATTGCCCCCATAGACTTAAATGTTCGAATGCTTGAGAGGCACTATTTGGAGGTGTGCCCTTGTTGGAGTAGGTGTGGCCTTAATGGAGGAAGTGTGTCACTATGGAGGCAGAACAGGTCACTCCCAGTGCAGCACAACCTCTTCCTATCTGAAGATCAAGATGTAGAATCCTTAGACTTTTCTCTAGCATTATGTCTGCCTGTGGTCATGGGGTCTTTTCACAGCAATGGAAACTCAAACTAAGATACTGTTCTTACAGAGGACCACATGAGGCATCTCACAACAGCCCATGACTCCTAGGATATCTGACACCTCTGGCCTCTAAGAGCATCAGCACATACATGCACATACCTTTGCAGAGACACACAGAAGTAACAGCCCCTTCTCTAAGGGTCATTTAGACTTCTCCAGTCCTGGTTGTAGGAGCTTGATATGGGGCTTGATATGGCCTGGCCCAGTATGATGATAGTATAGATCACTTTACTATTAGTCACTTCCAATTCTGAGCATTCTAGATGAAAGAACAGGTGATGGTGGAGGAACACCCTTATAGAAGCTGGGGAAGGGAAGATGGAATGGGGGTTTCTGGGAGGGGGAGAAACTGGGAAAGCAGATAACATTTGAAATATAAATAAAATATCCAATAAAAAGGAAGAAGAAATAAATAAATAAAATAATCAATAAAAAGTCACTCTTAAAAAAACTTTACCAGCTTAATATACACTATACATTATATATAATATACGGACGTTTAATCTGTGGTCAACCGTACTTGCTAGATACTTTTCCATGATCTTTGTTTTGTTTTACAGTAAAATTCTGAAGATCTTTTGAAAATTACTAGTTATAGAAAGTTAGGGCTGTATGTTTAGGACACATTGATCTATAAAATAGTTTACCTGTACCATGTCCTGGGTTCCTGATGGCTATTGCTTATCCTCGATGACCATGGTGACTGTTCTTGAGAAGAAAATCACTTTTCTAAGACTGCTTTGAATTAATTCAAGAAAAAGGTCCTGAATTCCTCTTTGAAATGTTCAAATTTCTACAGTTGTGAGTGATACTAGCCCTGAGAATCTTCCTAGGACACTTGCCAGTCCTGTTTTGAAGAATGTTGAGCAGAAAGGTCTACCCAGCAGAGTAAAAAGGTGCTTTAAACATAGTAAAGCTAAAGACAGAGAGATGAAGAAGCAATTAAATGAGATAACTGGAATCCTAAACACTTCATATGGGTGAAGGAAATACAGAGAATGAACAGTTTATCATGATCTTTATACCCGGTTTACTAAATTTGTGTAGCCTGGAAAACTTGCCCAGGTGTCACATGACAGCCCTTGTTTCAATACAATGCACCATTCAGTTGTCTGTAAAAAATGAAATAAAAAACATAACAGGTTCACAACGCCTCATAAATGGAGGATGATGACATTTGATACCCCGTTCTTACTGCACTAGTGGCAAGTTTGCAAGAACTGAGAATTTGTTTGTTTGTTTTCTGGGTTTGAAATCTTGTTGTCTTTGAGTGTTGCACTGACAACTGGAGGCCAGGCTATGGAATCCCCAGTCACTGGAAGAGACCGAGGGTGCTATGACACAACTTTAAAGGGTCATAATTTTGTGTTTTTTCTCCCCCTAAGGCAAGTTCAAAGCTTGGCTATAATGGTATAAGTGTTTCTTCTATCCTTCACTCAGTTGTTTTCCTTCACATAGTCTTATTCCATGAAAATTTAGGATCTCAGGGCACTAAAAGTAATTCCTCTCTAAGCATCAGGACATGCACATGAACCCTTATCAGGCATTTCCTTGGTCAAGCATTCTTTGGACTCCATTTCAGCTTTCCTGATTTCCAATACATTACCGTATCACATAAAGAGTCTCTCTCTCTCTTTCTCTCTCTCTCTCCATCTTCATAGCTCCATTTTCAAGACAATAAAGAGAGGATATTGCTTATTATATGGATTGGGTTAGCTTTCTGTTTAGTATGAGTCATTTAATTGGTCCATAACTAGTACTGAGACAATGAGTCTGCTTTTCTGTTGAATTGAATTTTGTTTTGGCATCAGTGAATAGATTATCAAAGGTGTTATTAATTTTTTTCATCCAAAACTGGAAATTCTGAATGAAAAATCATGTGATGATGTTGTGGTGTTATTATTTGAAAAAGTATATAAGAGATAGTAACATTTGAATGTGGGATATCTGTTCCTGTATTGCTCTGCTCAAAGAAGGTAACTCATAAAAAGATACTGATAAAACACACAGTTGTACAAAGTGGTATTTCAACTTCTAATGTTGAATTATAGTGATTAGAATTGAACTACTTAAACTATATTTAAATAGTTAAAAGTGGGTTTCAAGCCACAGTTTATAGTTGAGGCAAGTCATTTTTTCAGCTCCATTTATTGAGGAATAAAAATTTCCATTCAGTAATATAACCACAATAACAAACCAATTTATCAGGAGAGCTCAGAGGATTATTTTGTCAAATACTGATAATTAGCAAAGATATATATATTTCCTCTACTTAGCTTAGACAACAGAATAAATGTAATGTATTCTTAGCTGAACAGTCTCGGAAACATTTGTATCTTTCTTATATTATACCTATGTTCAATGTTTTTTATTAGACCAGGTGATTATTAAATTGGAAAGGAACAATAAAACTGTTTAACTGAACACTTTAATTTCAAAACTGAAAAATGGCATGGCTGGGAGATATGGAATGGTTTCATCTAAAGCATAGCAGGTAAGAAAAACAAAACTAGTATCTGATCTGCTGACTTCTATTAATGCATTTTTTACCAAATTCTTAAAACTGTATCTAGTTTATAAGGATGTAATTATAATATTTAATTTAATACATTTATTTGTGCCTTTGCATTGCCTATGTAAGCTGGTATATTCTCTAAATAAAGTGGTATCATTTATTAATTCAACATAGATCTATCACATCCCTGTAGGACTATGCATAAATTTTACAGAACTTATTCACATTGGGAAATAGATTTCTCTAAACAAAAAGGAAGAAAATAGGCAATTACCCTGAAGCATGACAAAATATAAGTATGATATTTTGATTGTGGTTTAAGAGACTGATTTAAGCTTGCCCAAAGTGGGCAAGTCACATAAAGGAATTGTCTTCAAGTTGAACTTTAAATGTTTTACAATTGTTAACACAATGAAGGAGGGCATAGGTATGTTTTAGGGTTAGTGAGCAGAGTGTGGAATAGAGTATGTAAAAGCCCATAAGCAAGAGAGGTTGGCTGGACTAGGTCTTTTTGTTCCTGTTGTGATGAAATATTTGGTAGAACAACTCAACTAAGGAAGTGTTTATTGTGGCTCACCGATGCAGCATACAGTCCATGACCAGTTCTGTAGTCATTGTCTGGTTGTCTTTCTGGACAGACACAATCCTTTCGCGGTAAGGTTGACACTGCTTGCCACAGCAAAGGGAGACCTTTGCTCTCATTTCTAGTGTTGATAAAATAGGTCTCACAGTTCACTGTTAAAGTTTACGATTATATCTTCTTCTCTGTAGCAAACAGACCCTTGGCTTGGCTTGCCAGATAGAACATAGCACATCAAGTTAATATTTGAATTTTAAAGTGAGTAAATCTCATGAGCATTGCATGGACTATACTTGGAATGTTTAATCTTCATTGTTAGCCTGATGCAAGCTAGTAATCCCACCTGGGAGATGGATTTCTGGGAAAGCCTGTGTGGATTTTGTTGATTGGGTTAATTAAAGTGGAAAGACTATAACTATCTACTAGCTCCACTGGATTTATAATACCATTTATCTGAATTATTTTGCTAACTGTAGTAGTTTGGGCTTGCATCTGTGGTCTCTTAGAATTTGTATAACATCTGTCCAGGCTCTTTTTCCTGGCTTTCAATCTCCATTGACAAGTCAGGTGTTATTCTACTAATTCTGCCTTTATTATTTTGTTTTAAATTTGGTATTTTTTTCCCTTGCAGCTTTTAATATTCTTTCTTTGTTCTGTATGTTTCATGATTCAATTATTATGTTTCATGAGAAATTCTTACTGGTTCTCCTTAGTATTTTGTATGCCTTTTGTACCTTGATAGGAACCCCCTTCCTTTGGTTGGGAAATTTTTCTTCTATAATTTTTTTGAAAATATTTTCTGTGCCTTTGAGTTGGATATATTCTCTTTTCTCTATTACTATTACTCACAGCTTTGATCTTTTAATACTATCCCAGACATTCTTGATTTTTTGTTTTGGATTTTAGTTGACTGAGGTGTTTGTTTCTTCTATCTTGTCTTCAAGAACTTGGGTTCACCCTTCTATTTCTTTTACTCTCTTGGTGAGGCTCACCTCTGAGATTTCTTCACAAACTTTTAAAGTTTCATTTCCATGTTTCTCTCAATTTGGATTTTCTTTATGTCCACTTACATGTCATACAATTTTCTTGATTTCTTTACACTGTTTTTGTTTTCATAAATTTCTCTTTTATTTTTATCTTTAATTAAAAACAGATTAGTTGCTTATGAATTATTTCTGATTTTAGTTTCCCCTACCTCTATCCCTGCCAGCTTTTCCCTGTCTCCCATTTCCTCCAGATCCACTCTCTTTTACTCGCAAAAAAAAAAAAGATTCCTAAGAGATATCAACCAAGCATAACAAAATAAAATATAAAATATAATACAATAAAACAAAACTCATCATATTGAAGTTGGACATGGCAACCCAACGGGAAGAAAAGAATCCCAAGAGCTGATATAAGAATTAAACACTGCCCTTCCAGTTTGCACCTAGCCCCAGAGCAGTCACTGGTATCTGGCTCCATACCCACTCCTAAAACACCCAGAGGAAGCTTAACTCCAGGAGCTCTGAAACAGCAGGATCTCAGGTGAGACCCCAAGCTCTGCCCCAATACCCAGCTTAACTGGAACCCTTGGGACACAGGAACTCAGAAACCACCACCTAGCCAGAGGCACATGATTCTTCTGGTTTGCACCTGTGCCTGGAGTGGACCCAAGCCTCTGGCTTCTGACAAACTCCTACAACACCCACGGAAAGCTTGACTCCCAGGAGCTCTGACACATCAGGATCTCAGAATCTCAGAGGCAGCTTGACTCCCAAGTGTTCTGACACATCCAGAATCTCAGGATCCCAGGATCCTAGGATCACAGAATAACAGGACTGCAGAAACAGCTGGACTCTCAGGAGGTCTGACATAACAAGGCTCACAGCAGGGATAGACTGTCAGACTCACAGTCAGAAAATGCAAGGCCAGTTAGCATTAGAGATAACCAGATGTTGAGAGGCAAGCACAAGGAACAAAAATAAGCAACAGAAACCAATGCTACTTGATAAAATTAGACCTAGTTCTCTTGCCACACCAATCTCTGGATACCCCAACACACCTGAAAAAAATCCAGATCTAAAATCCCATATCATGAATATGATAGAGGACTTCAAGAAGGACATAAATAATTCTCTTAAAGAAATACTGAAAAGAAGAATAAACAAGTAGAACCCCTTGAAGAAGAAACATATAAATCTTTTAAAGAAACAGAAAAACGCAATCAAATAGGTGAGGGAATGGAACAAAACTATCCAGGATCTAAAATTGGAAAAAGAAATATTAAAGAAAACACAAAGGAAGATAACCCTAGAGATGGAAAACCTAGGAAAGAGACCAGGAGTCACAGATGCAAGCGTCACCAACAGAATACAAGAGATAGAAGAGAAAATTACAGGAAAAGAAGATAGCATAGAAGACATTGACACAACAATCAAAGAAAATACAAAAAGCAAAAAAATCCTCATAATTCAAAACATACAAGAAATCCAGGACACAATGAAAACACTAAACCTAAAAATAATAGATATAGAAGAGACTGAAAACTCCTAAATCAAATGTAATTCCACCTCTATCAACAAAAATAGCAACAATCATTGGTCCTTAATATATCTGAACACCAATGGACTCAATTCCCCAATAAAATGATATAGACTATAGAGCACATAAACAGGACCCAGCAACTTGCTGAATATAGCAAACATACATCAGTGACAAAGACAGACATGAACTCAAAATAAAGGACTGGAAATTTTTTTCAAGCAAATGGTCCCAGGGAACAGGCTGAAGTAGCAATTCTAGCATACAATAAAATAGACTTTTAACCAAAAAGTATCAAAAAACAGGAAAAGACACTACATACTCAAAGGAAAAGTCCACCAAGATGAACTCTCTATTCTGAACATCTGTGCCCAATATGTAACGTCAACCATATCTGTAAAAGGAACATAAATGAAGCTGAAATCACACATTGAATCTCACACAATAATAGCAGGAGACTTCAACAACATGCTTTCACTGATGGGCAGATTATGGAAACAGAAACTTAAAAGAGACACAGTGAAAATGACAGAAGTTATGGACCAAATATATTTAATGGATATCTATAGAACATTTCACCTTAAAACAAAATGATATAACTTCTTCTCAACATCTCATGGTACCTTCTCCAAAATTGACCATATTATCAGCCTTAATAAGCCTTAACTTATACAAGAAGATCGAAATAATCCCACACATCCTATCAGGTCACCATGGACTAAGGCTGGCCTTTAATAACAACAAAAACATCAGGAAGCCCACATACACCTGGCAGCTGAACAACTCTATTCAATGATAACTTGGTCAGGGAAGAAATAAAAAAATTTAAAGACTTCTTAGAATTTAATGAAAATAAAGGCACTACTTACCCAAAATTATGTGACATAATGAAAGCAGTGATAAGAAGAAAACTCATAGACCTCAGTGCCTCCATAAAGAAACTGGAGACTCCAGCCCCGGGCTAACTTGCCAGCGGAGTCTCACCCAACACCTGCAAGGGCCCACACAGGATTCCCCACGGGATCCTAAGACCTCTGGTGAGTGGAACACAGCGCCTGCCCCAATCCAATCGCGCAGAATCTGAGACTGCAGTACATAGGGAAGCAGGCTACCCGGGCCTGATCTGGGGCACAAGCCCCTTCCGCTCCACTCGAGCTCCGGGCTACCTTGCCAGCTGAGTCTTGCCCAACACCTGCAAGGGCCCACACAGGACTCCCCACGGGATCCTAAGACCTCTGGTGAGTGGAACACAGCACCTGCCCCAATCCAATCGCGCGGAACCTGAGACTGCGGTACATAGGGAAGCAGGCTACCCGGGCCTGATCTGGGGCACAAGCCCCTTCCGCTCCACTCGAGCCCCGGGCTACCTTGCCAGCGGAGTCGCCTGACACCCGCAAGGGCCCACACAGGATTCCACACGGAATCCTAAGACCTCTAGTGAGTGGAACACAACTTCTGCCAGGAGTCTGGTTCGAACACCAGATATCTGGGTACCTTCCCTGCAAGAAGAGAACTTGCCTGCAGAGAATACTCTGCCCACTGAAACTAAGGAGAGTGCTACCTTCCAGGTCTGCTTATAGAGGCTAACAGAGTCACCTGAAGAACAAGCTCTTAACAGTGACAACGAAAACAGCTAGCTTCAGAGATTACCAGATGGCGAAAGGCAAATGTAAGAATCCTACTAACAGAAATCAAGACCACTCACCATCATCAGAACGCAGCACTCCCACCCCACCTAGTCCTTGGCACCCCAACACAACCGAAAATCTAGACACAGATTTAAAAACATTTCTCATGATGATGATAGAGGACGTCAAGAAGGACTTTCATAAGTCACTTAAAGAATTACAGGAGAGCACTGCTAAAGAGTTACAGGCCCTTAAAGAAAAGCAGGAAAACACAGCCAAACAGGTAGAAGTCATTAAAGAAAAACAGGAAAACACATCCAAACAGGTAATGGAAATGAACAAAACCATACTAGAACTAAAAAGGGAAGTAGACACAATAAAGAAAACCCAAAGCGAGGCAACGCTGGAGATAGAAACCCTAGGAAAGAGATCTGGAACCATAGATGCGAGCATCAGCAACAGAATACAAGAAATGGAAGAGAGAATCTCAGGTGCAGAAGATTCCATAGGGAACCTCGACACAACAGTCAAAGAAAATACAAAATGCAAAAGGATCCTAACTCAAAACATCCAGGTAATCCAGGACATAATGAGAAGACCAAACCTACGGATAACAGGAATTGATGAGAATGAAGATTTTCAACTAGGGCCAGCTAATATCTTCAACAAAATAATAGAAGAAAACTTCCCAAACATAAAGAAAGAAATGCCCATGATCATACAAGAAGCCTACAGAACTCCAAATAGACTGGACCAGAAAAGAAATTCCTCCCGACACATAATAATCAGAACAACAAATGCAGTAAATAAAGATAGAATATTAAAAGCAGTAAGGGAGAAAGGTCAAGTAACATATAAAGGAAGGCCTATCAGAATTACACCAGACTTTTCACCAGAGACTATGAAAGCCAGAAGAGCCTGGACAGATGTTATACAGACACTAAGAGAACATAAATGCCAGCCCAGGCTACTATACCCAGCCAAACTCTCAATTACCATAGATGGAGAAACCAAAGTATTCCACGACAAAACCAAATTCACACAATATCTTTCCACGAATCCAGCCCTTCAAAGGATAATAACAGAAAAGAAGCAATACAAGGACGGAAATCACGCCCTAGAACAAGCAAGAAAGCAATCACTCAACAAACCAAAAAGAAGACAGCCACAAGAACAGAATGCCAACTCTAACAACAAAAATAAAAGGAAGCAACAATTACTTTTCCTTAATATCTCTTAATATCAATGGACTCAATTCCCCAATAAAAAGACATAGACTAACAGACTGGCTACACAAACAGGACCCAACATTCTGCTGCTTACAGGAAACCCATCTCAGGGAAAAAGACAGACACTACCTCAGAGTGAAAGGCTGGAAAACAATTTTCCAAGCAAATGGACTGAAGAAACAAGCTGGAGTAGCCATTTTAATATCGGATAAAATCGACTTCCAACCCAAAGTTATCAAAAAAGACAAGGAGGGACACTTCATACTCATCAAAGGTAAAATCCTCCAAAAGGAACTCTCAATTCTGAATATCTACGCACCAAATGCAAGGGCAGCCACATTCATTAAAGACACTTTAGTAAAGCTCAAAGCACACATTGCACCTCACACAATAATAGTGGGAGACTTCAACACACCACTTTCTTCAATGGACAGATCGTGGAAACAGAAACTAAACAGGAACACAGTGAAACTAACAGAAGTTATGAAACAGATGGACCTGACTGATATCTACAGAACATTTTATCCTAAAACAAAAGGATATACCTTCTCAGCACCTCACGGGACCTTCTTCAAAACTGACCATATAATTGGTCACAAAACAGGCCTCAACAGATACAAAAATATTGAAATTGTCCCATGTATCCTATCAGACCACCATGGCCTAAGACTGATCTTCAATAACAACATAAATAATGGAAAGCCAACATTCACGTGGAAACTGAATAACACTCTTCTCAATGATACCTTGGTCAAGGAAGGAATAAAGAAAGAAATTAAAGACTTTTTAGAGTTTAATGAAAATGAAGCCACAACGTACCCAAACCTATGGGACACAATGAAAGCATTTCTAAGAGGGAAACTCATAGCTCTGAGTGCCTCCAAGAAGAAACGGGAGAGAGCACATACTAGCAGCTTGACAACACATCTAAAAGCCCTAGAAAAAAGGAAGCAAATTCACCCAAGAGGAGTAGACGGCAGGAAATAATCAAACTCAGGGGTGAAATCAACCAAGTGGAAACAAGAAGAACTATTCAAAGAATTAACCAAACGAGGAGTTGGTTCTTTGAGAAAATCAACAAGATAGATAAACCCTTAGCTAGATGCACTAAAGGGCACAGGGACAAAATCCTAATTAACAAAATCAGAAATGAAAAGGGAGACATAACAACAGATCCTGAAGAAATCCAAAACACCATCAGATCCTTCTACAAAAGGCTATACTCAAAAAAACTGGAAAACCTGGACGAAAAGGACAAATTTCTGGACAGATATCAGGTACCAAAGTTGAATCAGGATCAAGTTGACCATCTAAACAGTCCCATATCACCTAAAGAAATAGAAGCAGTTATTAATAGTCTCCCAGCCAAAAAAAGCCCAGGACAAGGCGGGTTTAGTGCAGAGTTCTATCAGACCTTCAAAGAAGATCTAATTCCAGTTCTGCACAAACTATTTCACAAAATAGAAGTAGAAGGTACTCTACCCAACTCATTTTTTGAAGCCACTATTACTCTGATACCTAAACCACAGAAAGACCCAACAAAGATAGAGAACTTCAGACCAATTTCTCTTATGAATATCGATGCAAAAATCCTCAATAAAATTCTTGCTAACCGAATCCAAGAACACATTAAAGCAATCATCCATCCTGACCAAGTAGGTTTTATTCCAGGGATGCAGGGATGGTTTAATATATGAAAATCCATTAATGTAATCCATTATATAAGCAAACTCAAAGACAAAAACCACATGATCATCTTGTTAGATGCAGAAAAAGCATTTGACAAGATCCAACACCCATTCATGATAAAAGTGTTGGAAAGATCAGGAATTCAAGGCCCATACCTAAACATGATAAAAGCAATCTACAGCAAACCAGTAGCCAACATCAAAGTAAATGGAGAGAAGCTGGAAGCAATCCCACTAAAATCAGGGACTAGACAAGGCTGCCCACTTTCTCCCTACCTTTTCAACATAGTACTTGAAGTATTAGCCAGAGCAATTCGACAACAAAAGGAGATCAAGGGGATACAAATTGGAAAGGAGGAAGTCAAAATATCACTTTTTGCAGATGATATGATAGTATATATAAGTGACCCTAAAAATTCTACCAGAGAACTCCTAAACCTAATAAACAGCTTCGGTGAAGTAGCTGGATATAAAATAAACTCAAACAAGTCAATGGCCTTTCTCTATACAAAGAATAAACAGGCTGAGAAAGAAATTAGGGAAACAATACCCTTCTCAATAGTCACAAGTAATATAAAATATCTTGGCATGACTCTAACTAAGGAAGTGAAAGATCTGTATGATAAAAACTTCAAATCTCTGAAGAAAGAAATTAAAGAAGATCTCAGAAGATGGAAAGATCTCCCATGCTCATGGATTGGCAGGATCAACATTGTAAAAATGGCTATCTTGCCAAAAGCAATTTACAGATTCAATGCAATCCCCATCAAAATTCCAACTCAATTCTTCAACGAATTGGAAGGAGCAATTTGCAAATTCGTCTGGAATAACAAAAAACCTAGGATAGCAAAAAGTCTTCTCAAGGATAAAAGAACTTCTGGAGGAATCACCATGCCAGACCTAAAGCTTTACTACAGAGCAATTGTGATAAAAACTGCATGGTACTGGTATAGAGACAGAGAAGTAGACCAATGGAATAGAATTGAAGACCCAGAAATGAACCCACACACCTATGGTCACTTGATCTTCGACAAGGGAGCTAAAACCATCCAGTGGAAGAAAGACAGCATTTTCAACAATTGGTGCTGGCACAACTGATTGTTATCGTGTAGAAGAATGCGAATCGATCCATACTTATCTCCTTGTACTAAGGTCAAATCTAAGTGGATCAAGGAACTTCATATAAAACCAGAGACTCTGAAACTTATAGAGGAGAAAGTGGGGGAAAGCCTTGAAGATATGGCCACAGGGGAAAAATTCCTGAACAGAACAGCAATGGCTTGTGCTGTAAGATTGAGAATTGACAAATGGGACCTAATGAAACTCCAAAGTTTCTGCAAGGCAAAAGACACCGTCAATAAGACAAAAAGACCACCAACAGATTGGGAAAGGATCTTTACCTATCCTAAATCAGATAGGGGGCTAATATCTAACATATATAAAGAACTCAAGAAGGTGGACTTCAGAAAATCAAATAACCCCATTAAAAAATGGGGCTCAGAACTGAACAAAGAATTCCACCTGAGGAATACTGAATGGCAGAGAAGCACCTGAAAAAATGTTCAACATCCTTAATCATCAGGGAAATGCAAAACAAAACAACCCTGGGATTCCACCTCACACCAGTCAGAATGGCTAAGATCAAAAATTCAGGTGACAGCAGATGCTGGCGTGGATGTGGAGAAAGAGGAACACTCCTCCATTGTTGGTGGGATTGCAGGCTTGTACAACCACTCTGGAAATCAGTGTGGCGGTTCCTCAGAAAATTGGACATAGTACTACCGGAGGATCCAGCAATACCTCTCCCGGGCATATATCCAGAAAATGCCCCAACTGGTAAGAAGGACACATGCTCCACTATGTTCATAGCAGCCTTGTTTATAATAGCCAGAAGCTGGAAAGAACCCAGATGCCCCTCAACAGAGGAATGGATACAGAAAATGTGGTACATCTACACAATGGAGTACTACTCAGGTATTAAAAAGAATGAATTTATGAAATTCCTAGGCAAATGGATGGACCTGGAGGGCATCATCCTGAGTGAGGTAACACATTCACAAAGGAACTCACACAATATGTACTCACTGATAAGTGGGTATTAGCCCCAAACCTAGGATACCCAAGATATAAGATACAATTTGCTAAACACATGAAACTCAAGAAGAATGAAGACTGAAGTGTGGGCACTATGCCCCTCCTTAGAATTGGGAACAAAACACCCATGGAAGGAGTTACAGAGACAAATTTGGAGCTGAGATGAAAGGATGGACCATGTAGAGAGTGCCATATCCAGGGATCCACCCCATAATCAGCATCCAAATGCTGACACCATTGCATATACTAGCAAGATCTTATCGAAAGGACCCAGATGTAGCTGTCTCTTGTGAGACTATGCCGGGGCCTAGCAAACACAGAAGTGGATGCTCACAGTCAGCTAATGGATGGATCACAGGGCTCCCAATGGAGGAGCTAGAGAAAGTTCCCAAGGAGCTAAAGGGATCTGCAACCCTATAGGTGGAACAACATTATGAACTAACTAGTACCCCGTAGCTCTTGACTCTAGCTGCATATGTATCAAAAGATGGCCTAGTCGGCCATCACTGGAAAGAGAGGCCCATTGGACACGCAAACTTTATATGCCCTAGTACAGGGTCAACGCCAGGGCCAAAAAGGGGGAGTGGGTGGGTAGGGGAGTGGGGGTGGGTGGGTATGGGGGACTTTTGGTATAGCATTGGAAATGTAAATGAGCTAAATACCTAATAAAAAATGGAAAAAAAAGAAACTGGAGAGAGCATACACTAGCACCTTAATAGTACATCTGAAAGCTCTAGAACAAAAATAAGCAAATATACTCAAGAGAAGTAGATGGCAGGGCTGAAATCAACCAAGTAGAAACAAAGAGAACCATGCAAAGTATCAACAAACTAGAAGTTGGTTCTTTAACAAAATTAACAAGATAGATAGATCCTTAGCCAGAATAACCAGAGTGCACAGAGATAGTATCCAAATTAACAAAATCAGAAATGAAAAGGGAGACATAACATCAGAAACCAAAGAAATTAAAAAATTCATCAGATCTTATTACAAAAATCTATACTCATCAAAACTGGAAAATGTAGATGAAATGGATGATTTTCTAGACAGATACCAGGTGCCAAAGTTGAATCAGGATCAGATAAACCATCTGATACCCATAACCCCTAAAGTTCCATAACCCCTAAAGGAATAGAAGCAGTCATTAAAAGTCTCCCAACCAAAAAAAGCTTAGGACCAGATGATTTTAGTGAAGAATTCTATCCGACCTTCCAAGAAAAACTAATACCAATACTTCTCAAAGTATTCTATAAGATAGAAACAATACAACACCCTTTAGTGTTAAAATTATTGAAGAGATCAGGAATTAATGGTCCATATCTAAACATATTAAAAGCAATATACAGCAAACTAATAGCCAACATCAAATTAAGTGGAAAGAAACTTGGAGCATTCCCACTAAAATAAGGGACAAGACAAAGCTGCCCACTCTCCCCTATCTATTCAATGTAGTACTCGAAGAGCAATTAGGCAACAAAAAGCGATCAAAGGGATATAAATTCGAAAGGAGGAAGTCAAGAAATCACTAGTTGTGGATGATATGATAGTATACATAAGGTACCCAAAAAACCAAGAGACAAATCCTACAGCTAATAACTTCAGAAAAGTGGCTGGATACAAAATTAACTCAAACAAATAAGTCGTCTTCCTCTATACAAAGGATAAATGGGCTGAGAAAGAAAGTAGGAAAACAACACTCTTCACAATAGTCACAAATAATATAAAATATCTGGGTTTGACTCCAACTAAACAAGTGAAAATTTTGTTTAAGAAGACCTACAAGTCTATGAAGAAAGGAATTGAAGATTGAAAGACTTCCCATTCTCATGAATTTGCAGGATTAACATAAAACCCAGGATAGCAAAATCCATTCTCAAAAATAAAAGAACTCTGGGAGAATCACCATCCCTGACCTCAATCTGTACTACAGAGCAATTGTAATAAAAACAGTGTGGTATTGGTACAGTAACAGGCAGGTAGATCAATGGAATAGAAATTGAAGACCCAGAAATGAACCCACACACATATGGTCACTTGATGTTAGAAAAAGAAGCCAAAATCATCCAGTGGAAGAAAGACAGCATTTTCAACAAATGATGCTGGTTCATCATTTAGAATTTAGAATTCGGCATTTAGAAGAATGCAAATTGATCCATTGTTATCTCCTTGTACAAAGGTTAAGTCCAAGGTGATCACAGACCTCCATATAAAACCATATACCCTGAATCTAATACAATAGAAAATGGGAAAAAACTTCAAACTTATTGGCACTGGGTAAAATTTCCTGAGCAGAACACCAATGGCTCATGCTCTAAGATCAACAATTGACAAATGGGACCTCATAAAATTGCAAAGCTTCTGTAAGGCAAAGGACACTGTCAATAGTACAAAATGGCAACCCACAGATTGGGAAAAGGTTTTTACCAACCCTACAACTGATACAGGGCTAATATGCAATATATACAAAGAACTCAAGAAATTAGACTCCAGAGAACCCTATTAAATTTAACAACCCTATTAAAATGGGGTAGAGAGCTAAATAGAGAATTCTCAATTGAGGATCTCCAACAGCTGAGAAGCACTTAAAAAATATCTAACATCCTTAGTCATCAGGAAAATGCAAATAAAATTGACCTTGAGATTCCACCTCATACCAATTAGAATGGCAAAGAGAAAAAACCTCAGGCAATAGGAGATACTATCGAGGATGTGGAGAAGAGGAACACTTTTCCATTGTTGGTGGGATTGCAAGCTGGTACAACCACTCTGGAAATCAGTCTGGTGATTCCTCAGAAAATTTGGAATGATTTCTACCTGAAGACACAGCTAAACCACTACTGGGAATGTATTCAAAAGATGTTCCAATATGTAATAAGGACACATGCTCCACTATATTTATAGTAGACTTATTTATAATAGCCAGAAGCTGGAAACAACCCAGATATCCCTCAACAGAAGAATGGATACAGAAAATGTGGCACATTTACACAATGGAGTACTATTCAGTCATTAAAAACAATGACTGCATGAAGTTTGCAGGCAAACGGATTGACTAGAAAATATCACCTTGAATGAGGTAACCTAGACACAAAAGAACACTCATTGATATGTGGATTTTAGCCCAAATTCTCATGATACAGCCTACAAACCATATGTAGCTTAAGAAGGAAGACCATTGTGTAGATGCTTCCATCCTACATTGAATGATGAACAATAGAATCACAGGTGCTAGAAGGAGGAAGGAACTAGGGAAGGAAAGAGCAGAGTAAAGGAAAAGGGGATGGGTGCGAGGGCAGAAACAGGGATTGGATGGGACAGGAGAGAAGTACAGAGGATCAAGTAATTAAATAGAAACATGTATCAGAGGGGGACAGGGAACTTGTGTAGCTACTAGAAAGTCCCAGCCTCCTGGGAAGCAAGAGGCTCCTAGGAGTCATTTGTGATGACTTTAGCTGAAATACCCAACAAAGGGGAGATACCACCTGTAGAGACCACCTCCAGTAAATAGGCAAGGCCTTCATTTGAAGGATGGAACCACCCATGCATCTTAAAATTTTAAGCACAGAAATATTCCTATCTAAAGGAAAGACAGGGCCAAAAAGTGGAACAGAGACCAAAAGTAAGGCCATCTGCAGACCTTCCCACCTAAGGATCCATACCATCTGCAGACACCAAACCACTACACTATTGTTGATGCCAAGAAATGCTTGCTGACAGGATATGGCTGTTCTCTGAGCGGTTCTACCAGCACCTGACCAATACAGATATAGATCCTTACATCCAACCATTGAATTGAGCCTGGAGACCTCAATGGAAGACCCCAATGGGATGGACTGAAGGAGCTGAGGTGGATTGCAACCCTATAAGAAGAAGAATATCAACTAATTGGACCATCCACAGCTCCCAGGTACTAAACCACTGACCAAAGAATATACATGGAGGGAGCCTCTGCTAAATATATTTCAGAGGATGGCCTTATCTGACAGCTATGGGAGAGGAGGTGGGCTTGATGACCCAGCATAGGGGGTGCTAGAGTGTGAGGTGGTAATGGTGAATGCGTAGAGTAGCACCCTCATAAAGGCAAAGGGGATGTGGAACGAGTGGAGATGGGATGGGAGTTTGGTGGAAGGATAACCAGAAAGGAGGATATCTTATGAAATGTAGATGAATAAAATGAGTAAAAGGCTGGAAAAATTTTTCTAAGCAAATGGTCCCAAGAAACAAGCTGGAATAGCCATTCTAATATCTAATAAAACCAACGTTCAACATAAAGTTATCAAAAAAGACAAGAAGGGACACATGATATTCATAAAATGTAAAAACTTCCAAAATGAACTCTCAATTCTGAACATCTATGCTCTAAATGCAAGAGCATCCACATTCATTAAAGAAACTTTATTAAAGCTCAAAGCACACATTGTACCTCACACAATAATAGTGGAAGTCTTCAATACCACACTGTCATCCATGGACAGATCCTGGAAACAGAAACAGAACAGAGACACAGTGAAACTAACAGAAGTTATGAAACAAATGGATTTAACATATCTATAGAACATTTTATCCTAAAACAAAAGACTGTATCTTCTTCTCAGCACCTTGTGGTACCTTCTCCAAATTGACCATATAATTGGTCACAAAACAGGCCTAAACAGATACAAAATATTGAAAATATTTTGTTGAATAAAAATTTTATTTATATTGAAAGATAGTGAAATAATCCCATGCATTCTATCAGATTAACACGGACTAAGGCTGATCTTCAATAACAACATAAATATTAGAAAGTCCACATACACATGGAAGCTGAACAACACTCTACTCAATGATAACTTGGTCAAGGAAGAAAGAAAGAAATTACAGACTTCTTAGAATTTAATGAAAATGAAGCCACAACATACCCAAACTTTGGGACAAAGTGAAAGCAGTCCCAAGAGGAAAACTCATAGCTCTGAGAGCCTCCAAAAAAAAGCTGAACAGACCATAGACTGCACCTTGACAGCATACCTAAAAGCTCTAGAGCAAAAGGAAACAAATTCATCTAAGAGGAGTAGAGAACAGGAAATAATCAAACTCAGGGCTGAAATCAACCAAGTGGAAACAAAAAGAACCAACAAAAAAATCAGCAAAAATTTTAAAGAATCAACAAAACCAGCAGCTAGTTCTTTGAGAAAATCAATAAGATAGATAAACCCTGAGCCAGACTTACTAGAGGGCACAGGGACAGTATCCTAATTTACAAAAGCAGAAATGCAAAGGGAGAAATAACAACAGAATCTGAGGAAAGCTAAAAAACCATGAGATCCTAATACAAAAGCCTATATTCAACAAAACTGGAAAACCTGGATGAAATGGAAAATTTTTCTAGATAGATACTAGGCACCAAAATTAAATCAGGATCAGATTATTGATCTAAACTGTTCTATATTCCCTAAAGAAATAGAAACAGTCACTAATAGTTTCCCAACCAAAAAAAAAAAAAAAAGCCCAGGACCAGATGGGTTTAGTGTAGAGTTCTATCAGAACTTCAAAGAAGACCTAATACCAATTCTCCTCAAAGTGTTCCACAAAATAGAAACAGAGGTACTCTACTGAATTTGTTCTATGAAGCCACAATTACTCTGATATCTAAACCACACAAAGACCCAACATGAAAGAGAACTTCAGACCAATTTCCCTTATGAATATTGATGCCAAAATACTCAATAAAATTCTCACAAACTGAATCCAAGAACACATCAAAACGATCATCCATCATGATCAAGTAGGCTTCATCCTGGGGATGCAAGCATGATAAAATATATGGAAATCCATCAATGTAATCCACTATTAAAAAAAAACTCAAAGAAAAAAAAAAACCACATGTTCATGTCATTATATGTGGAGAAAGCATTAGACAAATCACCCATTCACGATAAAAGTCTTTGAAAGATCAGTATTTCAAGGACCATACCTAAACATAATAAAAGCAATATACAGCATATAAATAGTCAACATCAAACTAAATGAAGAGAAACTTGAAGCAATCCCACTAAAATCAGGGACCAGATAAGGTTGTCCACTCTCTCCCTACCTATTCGATATAGTACTTGAAGTCCTAGCCAGAGCAATTAGACAACAAAAGGAGATCAAAGGGGTATAAATTGGAAAGGAAGAATTCAAAATATCACTATTTGCAGATAGTATAATAGTATACATACACGAACCCAAATATTCTACCAGAGGACTCCTCAACCTAAAATAAAACTTAGGTGAAGTAGCTGGATATAAAATTAACTAAAAAAAAATGAGTGGCCTTTCTATACACAAAGGATAAACAGGCTGAGAAAAAAATTAGGGAAACAATACCTTTCACAATAGTCACAAATAATATAAAATACCTTGGTGTGACTCTAAGGAAGTGAAAGATCTATATGATAAGAACTTCAAGTCTCTGAAGAAAGAAATCAAAGAAGATCTCAAAAGATGGACAGATCTCCCATGCTCATGGGTTGGCCAGATTAATATAGTAAAAATGGCTATATTTCCGAAAGCAACTTACAGATTCAATACAATCCCATCAAAATTCCAACTCAATTCTTCACTAAGTTAGGAAGGGAAATTTGAAAATTCATCTGGCATAACAAAAACTTAGGATAGCAAAAACTATCTGAACAATAAAAGAAACGCTGGTGGAATTACCATCCCTGACCTCAAAATATACTACAGAGCAATTGTTATAAAAACTGCATTGTACTGGTACAGCGACAGCCAGGCAGATCAATGGAATAGAACTGCAGACCCAGAAATGAACCCACACACCTATGGTCACTTGATCTTTGACAAAGGAGCTAAAACCATCCAGTGGAAAAAAGACAACATTCTCAACAAGTGGTGTTGGCTCAACTATTGGGTAGCATGTAGGAGGATGCAAATTGATCTGTTCTTATCTCCTTCTACAAACCTCAAGTCTAAGTGGATCAAGGAAATCCACATAAAACCAGAGTCACTGAAACTTATGGAGTTTAACATGGTGAAGAGCCTCGAAGATTTGGGCACAGGGGAAAAAATCCTGATCATAACACCAATGACTTGTACTATATGACCAAGAGTTAACAAAGGGGACTTTATAAAATTGCAAATCTTGTCCATAAGACAAAAAGTCAACCAATGACTTGTACTATATGACCAAGAGTTAACAAAGGGAACTTTATAAAATTGCAGATCTTGTCCATAAGACAAAAAGTCAACCAATGATTGGCAAATGATCTTTACCAATCCTAAATCCAATAGAGGGCTAATACCCAATATATAGAAAGAACTGAAGAAGTTAGACTCAAAAATCCTGTGGAATGAGTTACAGAGACAAAGTCTGAAGCAGAGACTGAAGGAATGACCATCCAGAGACTGCCCCACCTGGGCATCCATCCTATAAACAAACACTAAACCAGAGACTATTGTGAATGCCAACAAGATTTTGCTGACAGGAACCTGATATATCTGTCTCCTGAGAGGCTCTGCCAGTGCTTGATAAATACAGAAGTGGATCTTCACAGTCGTCCTTTGGAGGGAGCATAGAGTCCCCAATGAAGGAGCTATTGTAAGGTCCCAAGGAGCTGAAGGGGTTTGCAGCCCCATAGCAGGAACAGCAATATGAACTAACCAGATCTCCCTGGGACTAAACCATGATCCAAAGAAAACACATGGTGGGACTCATAGCTCTAGCTGCATATGTAGTAGAGGATGGCCTAGTTGACCATGAGTTGGAGGAGAGTCCCTTGATCCTATGAAGGTTCTATACCCCAGTAAAGGGAAATGGCAGGGCCAGGAAGCAGGAGTGGGTGGGTTGGTAAGCAGAGGTAGGGCGGAGGTAATAGAGGGTTTTTGGAGGGGAAACTAGGAAAGGGGATAACATTTGAAATGTGCATTAAAAAAATCTAAAAAAATTGACTGAAATTTAAAATAACTAGACAATATAGAATCAGAGAAAAATAAAAATTACTTTAAAAACAATAGTGAAAATACTGGTATTTTACAACAGCAACAAGAGAAGCTAGGAAAAATATGGAAAAAGTCAAAGTATTTACAAACATTGTCATCAATCTAAAATTAACTAATTATCACCAATTAGTGAAATACTATTGATGTAAAATGCACATGTGCATTTTGTAATGTAAAATGTACAACAATGATTTAGTAACACAAGTAATTTTTGACCCTTAGAGCTGTACTGGGGAATTTATAGAAAGGAATTTTTCACATAAAAATTAAAACAAACAAGAATTCTAAGCTCAAAGTCAGAGATTTGGGGAGGAACAATCAGAAGAATAAGGATCAAGTAAGCAGGACAATAATTTCCAATCAAAGGACTGACTCCAAAAACTCTGCAAGTTCCCATATCTTATAAACTTTTCAATTCAGTTCCCTGATATCTTTGATGATTCTGCTGGGTCCCCACTATCTGAACCATCAAGGAGTCTTCAGTATGCAAATGCCTGGGACATTGAAAATTTTTGTTGAGTTAAGGTGTGTATACACACACACACACACACACACACACACACACACACACACAGTTATTTTGTGAAAGTGGGTGTCCTATATCTCTCATAGGGCAGGGAAAGATTGTAGTCTCAATACATAGTATCTATACATGATGTGAAATTAACTGGGTACTCTGAAGAAAAAAAAATCCCCTTGAGGTCTTCCTCACATATTTCATATACATTTCTCCAACTGGAGTGGAACTCCAAATGTAAGATGGGAAGGATGAGACTTGTAGAAAGGTGTATTGGAGAATGAGGAAAAAACACTGGAGACTTTTTTTTTTAAATAGAGGATATAGAGGGTTCTTAATAAGAAGAAATTGAAACAACATTAAAAAGTTTAGATAATAAAAATCATCCTTATTATCAGAGAGAGAAGAGTCAAGATAAGGAGTGGAAAATGCAATTCAAAACTCCTTGGAGATTATATTTTACACTTGTCAGAATGGGTAAGATCAACAAGACAGTAGCAACTCAACCTGGTGAAGACACTTAGTAACAGGAACACTCATACATTGCGGTGGGAGTGCACACTTCTACAGTAGTTCCAGAAATTAGGGTGGCACTTCTCAGGAAGGTGGGATTATCTCCCTCAAAATCCATTTATACCATTCCTGGGCATTGTTCCAAAGGACACTTTATCCTACCAGAGAGACACATACTAAACCATATTTATTGCTTCTCTATTCATTATAGCCAGAAATTGGAAACAACTTAGATATCTCTCAACAGAAGAATGAATAAAGAAAATGTGGTAACTTTATACAATGTATTACTCAGCTATTAAAAATGACATCATGAAATTTGCAGGCAAACAGATGGAAGTAGAAATGAGGCATCCCAGACTCAGAAATTTGTGGATATTAGCTGTGAAGTCAGTGATAACCAACCTACAATCTATAGAACCACAGAAGGTAGATATAGAATAAGGAACTAGAGGGGAAGATAGACATTGTTACGTAAGGGAAATAGCATAGATCATTATAGATGGATGGATGGATGGATGGATGGATGGATGGATGGATGGATGGATGGATGGAGTGGGGGTTATATGTATTTAAGTTGTTGGCTGAAGAGGTTCTATGGGAATCCCCACAAAAACCAGGCTGTTGCAAAGACTATATAGGTTGCTCCCCACAAACTGAAAGACCCCATTGCTGAATGCACAGGGTCTGCACCAGATTTTCTGCATATATATTATGGTTTCCAGTTTAGTGTTTTTATGGGGTCTCTGAATGTGGGAACAAGTATATTTTTGATTTTTGTGCCTTCTTCTAACCTCCTTTTTTTGTTGTTTTGTTTTGTCTTGTCCAGCTTCAATGTGACAACTTTTATCTTTTCTTAATGGGTTTTATCTTGATATATTTTCAAAAAATATTGATGAATGAATGAAAAAGTTAGATACTGAATACAGATTAACAACTGAGCTGTCACCTAAACCTGCTAGGAGATGGGAAATCTGTTTTCTCTAACAGAATGACACTGAGTATATTAACCACTCTCCTGGACAGGCCTCTTGATCAGGCATATTTGACCAACATATAACTAACTCCATAGCTTTCTGTGCATGCTTTTATTTGATTACAATTTAGTATTTTTGTTTTGTTTTTTTCCTTTTTAGTTTTATTTTGTTTTCTTGCTTTGGCGGGGGTTGTTGTATTGGGTTTTTGTTTTTTGAGAAAAAAACTTAATGTTGGGTGGTGGGGAGGATCTGGAAAGGCTTGGAGAATGGAAAGAGTATTACCAAAATATATTTAAATTTAAAATTTTTTAAATAATAAAAATATAGTAAAATATATTCTGAAGAGGGCCTGGGGATATGTTTCATTGTTAGGTAGAGTACTTCCTTAGTATGTTCAAGGGTTTTAGTTCTAACACCAGCATTTAACGCAATAATAATAGCAACAAAATCTATTTGTCCCTCTGTGTTTCTGTTTATCTGTCTCTCTTTATCTATCTCTATATCTATCTATCTATCTATCTATCTATCTATCTATCTATCTATATCTCAAACAGTTACACTTTAGAGAGTGATATTAAACAGTTGTTTTTAAAATACATTGAGAAATCTGTGTTTATTTGTTTTAAGGAAACAAATTAATGTAATTTCAGAAATCCTGGTAGTAAATATAATCAAACATTCATGTTTACCAAGCCATTATGAAGCATGAATATCCATGTCAAGCACTGGGCTCTTAGCTTTTTTCCTATGGAGTTAAGAAAAGAAAGTCAGGTGATATTTGTACATATACAGGGTACTTTTGGAGTAGTAAACTTCCATATCCTGGTGTTTGCCTTTGGCTCAATGAGGAGATTTTAGCTCCATGCCTAAATAACGACTTATCTTGATTTCAGATGGAGGCAGCATTATCTCTATCTTACAAAGCCCCTCCAAGATTACTGTTAGTCAGGAAATAAAAGTTAGTCTGGATAATAGGTATCTATTATCTTTTTTGTAAGACATGTAGAAACACAAAATAATTGTAGAAAATTTGCTTTCAGTGTTGATGATAGTTAAAACTTGTTTAAAAGTTGATATGAGAAAGGAATTTCTTCTAACTTTTAGATATTGGCTAAAGCCAATTTATATAGAATAAAGATTCATATTTATGGGTTCTATATTTGTGAATTCAACAAACTGAGAACTAAAATACTTGCACAAACAATTTCCATCTCTTCATCATTATCCCCTAAAGAATCAAAATGACAAATTTTACACAGTATTTGCATTGAGTTAATTATCACAAGTAATATAGAGATGTTTTAAGCACATGGAAGATGTGTGTAGAATATATACAAATTCTGTAGCATTCTATATGTGTAAACCTGTGAGAGTTTGTTATCCACAAGACCTAGGAATCAGTTCCCCATAGTTCCCAAGAGATGTAAAGTGTATATGTAAAATATATACCACAGACACATACACACACCAGATATATTCATAAGCACACACATACCTATTTATATGAATAATTTTCAGCGCTTGCATTTAAACTTTAACCAATATGTGTATGACTTATTCCCCTTTTCTGGTTCTTAAATTATTTCACAATAATTTATTTGACAAATGATGTAGTACGCCATATCACACTCCTTTATTTTATTTTATTTTTTATCAGTACCATACTCAAGAAAACAAAACTAATGTTGTACAATTTGAAAGTCTAACAGTCTTTAAAGTCGGCAACTTCAGGGGCACCTCCTGTTCACAGAATGTAGAACACTGACCTGTAAATCTCCAACCCAAATATGACTCAATTATTATGAACACATGCTGTGCCCCTAGATTGGGCAGATCTTCTGCTACACTACCATCTTCCCCATCTATGAGACCCGTTAGAACTTGTGGTTTCTCCAGGCCAGGTGCTTCTGTTCTGCTTTTCTTCTTCTTCCTCCTCCTTTGTGTCCTCTCCCTCTTCCATTTTCTCCTTCTTCTCCCTCTCTTCACCTTCTGCTACCCCTTGCCTTACATCTACCCAATCATCAGCTCTCCTTTGTTTTACAAATTAAAGTGGGAAGCAGGTTTACAGGAAATCACCTGAGTGCTGACTCATTCCTTGTTCACAACCACTCACAGGAGAACAGAATTAACATCAAATATAATTAGCTCCAGGTCTATCTATAACACTGACCTACACTGGAGTTCAGTAAAGAGTCGCTGCATTGGGGTAACTTAAACTCAGGACCCTTTCTTACAGTTTGAGTAATGCGCACTGTGCTTTGAAAATTAAAAACATTTTTTTTAAAAATAGATTTCCAGGCATCACAGGCCCAAGGGTTCTTTTTGTTTATTATAATCCCAGTATAAAGATGCATTACAAGGAAAGAGCATATCTCTAGAAGTAACTGGAAATACAGTTTATTAGGAGTCAAGTGTCCTCTTTCCCTGCTCCCACCCAACCCCCTGTCCTATGACAATGTTGTTATTCTTGTTGATATTGTTGATTTTTGCCTGGATGTTGTTTTCATCCTCTTCAAAGGGAATTTAATAGGAATAGTTTACTATTTCTTAAAATTAAATATCTCTGAGTACAACAAAAGCAGAAAATACAATACGTTTCTCTACTCCTACTCAATCAAAATTACCCACAAGAACCAGAAAAGGTTTCTCAACCTTAATTAAGTTGCAAAATCAAGGGCTACTCTACCCCGCACTCCCGGGTCTTGCACACAAAGCGAGGAGGAGCATGGGGATGCTGTGAGGCCATAGCTGTTCCACTAGATCAGTTATAGCTGGACCTGGCTGGGACCTGGAGACCAGAGCAGGCTGAACTTGGGGCTTGGGATATTTGAATGTGTCCCAAAATTCGTTCCTACCCCTACGAGGCAGAGGCAGAGAGAGGAGCGGAGAGCATGTGTGAGCGCTTACAACGCTAGGAGCTCTCTTCTGGGATAATCAAGAGTTGGGATGAGCCGGATCCTCTTTTAGCAGCAGCGGGCTCAGGAGTGGCTGCGGAAGCCCCAGGGGCGCGCGGGACCCAGTGGCTCTGGGGGCAGTGGAACAGCCCCTGCGGGCCGCGCCGTGCTACCGCTTAGGCGTACAAAGGTAAAGGCGGCCGCAGCCCTAGTGGACTTGCACCGTCCCGGCGTTCCCATCCCTTCTCTTCCTCTCTCGAAGGCAAAAAAGGCTGGCCGGGCAGCGAGGTCCTAGCTCTGCGGGTCCCCACCCTTCCTGCTGACAGGCTGGCTGTCCTTGGATGAGGTCGTCGAGGCTGCTCCCTGGTGAATCCTCAGGCGGGTCTCAGCCACCATCTCTCTCCACTGCTCCATCCCTCTGAGAGGAGTAGATGCTGCTGCTGCCCCCACCCCCGCCACCACCTCCGCCAGGGCTGATGGATGCTGGGGAGTGCCGCATTGCTTAGTGACTCTGCCTCGCGGTTTGCTGGTAGGAACTGACTGCTCTTTCTTCTTTCTGGCTTTGGGGTGGGGGTGGGGGGTATAGGGAAAATAGAGACATTTTTATTTCATGTTCCACAACTCCCTGCACCCACCCTGGTTTTTACATCTTTGCTCCCAAAAAGGTTTCCTCCTGTCCTTATCATTATCCTCCACTTCCTTGGCAAGTCCCCTGAAATAAAGGGAGAGACTAGGCAGAAGTTGGGGGCTGGGTGGGGAGGGTGAGCCCACGCCTCTGTCAAAGGTACCCAATACCCAGCTGGAGCCTTATGAAATTACTGTGTGTGGAAGAGGTGCACGATTTGATTTGCAGTCTCCCCTAATTGGATCGTAATAACCTAAAGTAAAAACCACACAACGACATCCTATAAAAATAGCACCTTTGAATAAGCAGAGAGAAATGAGCTTCTTTCCCTTCCTCTTTCTCTCTCTTTCTGCCAAAGACGCTCCCTCCCCGCCTTGGATCTCACAGCTGAAGAGCCAGCCACCTTATTATTAATCAGAATTCTCATCTTTATCTGTGGCAGGCACATCCTTTATCAGGGACCGCAGCAGATTTACAGTGCTGGGGCTGAGATGTCCATGGGGGTTGTTTTCTTTACATCTTGCAAGGCAAGAGAAGACAGAACCAAGACTAATGCTAGTTGGAACTAGTGTTTCTTTCCTCTTCTCTCCTCTCCATCTCCTCTCCCCTCCCCTCCCCTCCCCTCCCCTCCCCTCCCCTCCCCTCTCCTCCCCTCTCCTCTCCTCTCCTTCCTTTTCCTTTCCCCTTCCTTCCTTCCTTCCTTCCTTCCTTCCTTCCTTCCTTCCTTCCTTCTTTCCTTCTCTCTCTCTCTCTCTCTCTCTCTCTCTCTCTCTCTCTCTCTCTCTTTCTTTCTTTCTTCCTCTTTTAATTCAGAGTGGTAAAGGACCAGGGCCTGTCCAAAGGCTCATTTCAAATGGGAAGCATTGTTTTTTAAGGGGCATTAGGGGAAGACATTTAAATACTCTCCAGAAAAGCTATGGGGAAAAACAGGAGCAACAGGGTACTTGGCTTAAAACAGAAGAGGAACCATTTCTTGTACAGGAAAGGAAGCAGACAGCAGTGAGGAGAACCGGAGGCCAGAGTGTGGTGTGGAGGTGACAAGTACCAGGTATATTGTTGGACACACAAAGAGAGAATCAGAGTAGACAGCTTGGATACAAGGGGACAATGACTCATTTGCAAGCTGGCCTCTCTCCTGAGACTTTGGAAAAAGCTCGCCTGGAACTCAATGAGAACCCAGACACTCTGCACCAGGACATCCAAGAAGTAAGGGACATGGTCATCACTAGGCCGGACATTGGCTTTCTGCGCACAGATGACGCTTTCATCTTACGCTTCTTGAGGGCCAGGAAATTTCATCACTTCGAAGCTTTTCGCCTCTTGGCCCAGTACTTTGAGTACCGGCAGCAGAACCTGGATATGTTCAAAAGCTTCAAGGCCACTGACCCTGGCATCAAGCAGGCACTGAAGGATGGCTTTCCTGGGGGCCTGGCCAATCTGGACCATTATGGGAGGAAGATTTTAGTCCTTTTTGCTGCCAACTGGGATCAGAGCAGGTAAATCCTGAATCCCAAAGTTTACTTATGATCTTTTGACACTTCTGGGTTTGTTTGTTTGTTTGTTTGTTTGTTTATTTATTTATTTATTATGATTTACTCTTAGGAGTTTCGTAGTGTTGTAATTTCAATACTTTTGTTTACTTGCTGGGAGCAGGGAAGGGGGCAGAGGGAAAATGCAACTCATAGTGAGCTTTGAGTAGGCTCCCTTGGGAAGGGCTTGCATTTTTTTCTTTTAAAACTCTTCCTTCCCTAACACAGTTTCTCCTGCAGCCTTATGTGCTCCCAAGCCATATGATTAAGCTGAGAATGAAACCACACAACTACTAAACAAAGCCTCTAAAAATATTGGCTTTTAAATCCTGATGTTTATTCATGTGGTGAAAGGAGGAGAGAATAGTTTCCTTTCTTCTTCCTCAAGAAATCCTTAGTCTGTGGTAATTCATTAGCTTCATGGTCATAATCGCCATCACCACATTTCTCTCTCCCCAGTACTGATAGTTTATCTCCCTCAAACAGCCTCATGCTTAACCAAGAGCAGTTTTATTGCCTGGGAACTTTTCTACTCGGTGATGTGTACATGAAAGCACAATACAATATGTGTCACTTCAATGAGAAGGAAGAGTTGTACCCTCTATCTCTGAGCACACTTAACGGCACTCAAAATAAAGGTTGACTAGTGTTCCTGTTAGATGCCTGTCACTAATCTGAAGGGCATGCTTCCTGTCTGATATAATTCTTCATCATTTTCAGAGAGGGAGACTTTAATATCCATCAGCTGGTAGATTCTATGGGCTCAGGTGCTGTTCAATAGGAGATAAATACTACTCTTACTTCCTTTACTTTAGAAAAAATGCAGACAGTGGTATCTCTGTGTCCTCCCTCACAACTGTTTTCTCAGACTGTAAGACAGAAAAGTTATAAAGGCTCTTGGGTAAGATAATTCCCATCTAATACAAAGTTAAGCATATTTTACAGTATTTACAGAGCTAGGTGTTAAAGCATTTGGTGTCTTTTTAGTTCTGTGAATGGTGTCTTTGGATGCATCTGGTTAGTTTAAACTATTTCTAGAGTGATATAATTGACTTCTGCAATCAAAGAGAGATTCAGTAGCTCTAACAGATTTTTCAGACAGACATCTGAGAGTATTAGCATGTTAAAATGCAAATGGATATTTTAATAGTTTTTCCCTTTTTTATTGGTCTTGCCTTCCTAGGCTGAGAATTTTAATTGATTATTTTTCCTAGTAAATATAAAGACTACCTGTTATATAAAGAATCACTGAGTTTAGGAACTCACAGACAGAATTGCTTCTGGGAGTCCCTTGGATCTTATGCTGCTTTTTTTTTTCTTTGTCAAGTAGGAAACTTTCAAAGACTATGTGCTTTCTTTGAGTTTTTTAACTGTAAAAAGTCCACTGTAGAGTTATGCAAGCCAGCCAGTTGTGTCTACTAAAATGTAAAAGTAAAACTCATATTCCTTATATCAGTTAGATTGAAAATCTATTACTTGAATTCTGATGTTATACTATATGGAACCATGGTGATATGGACATTTTATATTTAAATATGACTAGAATCTTTGTAGTCTTTATAAAAGCAAAATTTACACACACACACACACACACACACACACACACACACACACACTTGCACACAAATATCCAAACTATAGTATTCTTTCTGAAGACCAAAAATCATTATTCATATTTTATAAGCCATATCAAGGTGAATATTATTTACAGTTCTTAGATATATATAGGAAGGGTTATTTTGGATATAGGAAATAGAATGTGTTTTAGTATTGTATGTATTACTATTAAACACAGGCTCCAATAACTAAAACTTTCCCTGGAAATCTGTATTTGGAGGGAATTTATTGATTGGTATGTAGAAATATTTTCAATATGCTGATACAAAATGATAATCAATAATATGTGATTATATAGCTAAAATTAAAAATGAAAAGCCATGTTTTATGGGCATGTACTGTCAAGAGTATATGTAGTAGCAGTAGGATGCCATTTCTGTGGTTGAAGAGGGGCAACTATCACCCAGAAGGCAAAGTACATTGATAGGAAAAGAACACATAGTTTAGGGCTTGTCTAAATTTCAGGTGATTTTTCCTTCTTTTCCTATACTTACAGTACATTTTAAATCTACAAATACTGATGGGCAGCGACAAAGATAAGCAGTTATGCACCTTGGCATTTTCTGAAAACCTTCATCTTCAGGATATGGGCTTAAATAGCACTCTGATCTTTGTCTTGAAATGTAAGGAAAGCAGTCACACAGTGTCAGGGCCTCCCTAGTTCATCTCAGAGTGGATCTTCTCTTTCTACACATAATATCATGGCTTATCTTACCTGACTGCCGTAGAAGTCTCTGGTACCTTCTCTATATGATACCTTGGGGTAATATTGCTCTGTTAGCTGTATACACCACATGCCATCTCCTCTGTTGTTCTGCTCTTTCGTGCTCTGTGACTAAGGTGGTCATTCTTTCCTTTCCTTAGTCTTGACAAACGCAAATCACCCGGGTTCAAGAAGTCTGCATGTCTGAACTTAATTTTGACGATATCCCTTGAGTTGAGTAGGTTTTTTTTTTTTTTTAATGTTTTATGGGGGAAAAGGGAGAATGTAGATAATTCTACAGGGAAATTTCAGAAATTGAGAAAAATCAACAACCTATATAATTGAAGGAAAAAAGAATTATATTCAATTTCCTAAGTAAAAAGGTAAAAGGAATGCATGTGATTTACTTTTTTTAAAGGCGTACTCTACAGAAAGTTAATTTGGTAACAGAAGCATCTAAACTAGAGTAGAGAGATCCAGAATGAGCCAGAGTTCAAATAAAAGTTACATGGTTTTTACTAAAATTCTAAGTGGTATTTATCTGTGAAGAGTTGCTCTCCTGTGTTGACTAAGGAAGAAAAGCTTTGGTGTTCTCCAGAACATTGGTCCCATATGTGAATATAAGAGGCAAACATAAAGTAGTGACTTTTCATCTACACTATAGCACAGATTTGTTTGGACTAATACAGAACTGACCACTTCCAAAAACTTTGAGACATGGAATCATTAAGAAGCCTATACAAAGCACAATATTTGCACTTTATAATAAATCCAATGCAACTCAAAATTCTAAAATGTCAAGATGACTTTGGCTTTGGTTTGTGGGTTGTTAAAATGGACGACAACAGGCTCAAATGACTGGTGAATTTCATTGATCAGGCTATACTTTGGAAGATTCACATAAATTTGTCTCCAATTGTTCAGGTCATCTAACATAATTTCTGTACATAGAAGTAAACACAAGGAAAATATAAGAACCATTAGACTGTCACATTCCTCCCAGTACCCCAGATTTCACACACTTCATTTGCTTCCTCAGTAATAGTGCCCTGCTTAAGACACAGTAGAGAAGTTCAATTTGTTCACCTGATTTTGTCAAGAGTCAGAGAATAATGATCTGTGGAATAGATAGCTTCCTGTAGAAGGAAAACTTGGGGTGAAAGAGGAAGCAGTCTAGAACTCAGATAATAAGAACTAATACCTGAGAAGGTGAAATCCATAGATAAGACCTGTGGAGATGGCTCAGCATGTAAAAGCACTAGCCACAAAACATAGTAAACTTGACGTTGAATTCGAGGTTCAATATAAAGGCTAGACACATAGCCTGTGCCTCTGTAATCTCAGGGCTCTTATTTGTAAGATTATGATACAGGTGAATCCTTGGAAGCTTGTACACAGCTACAAAAACCACATTTCAAACAAGATAGATTAGGATTGACACAAAAGAAGGTTGTCAACTCTCACTTCTACTTGTGTCTGTACAGCATACACCTCACATACTTTCACACACAGACATACATACACACACAGACACATATATACATATGTGATGTGTGTGTGAGACAGAGAGAGAAAGAGAGAGAGAGAGAGAGAGAGAGAGAGAGAGAGAGAGAGAGAGAGAGAACATTTCTTTACAAACTGACAAGTAATTATTACTGGAAATATTCATAAATGAAATTTTGTCATATGAAATACAAGATGTCATATTCTGAGTTGGCTCGTATATTGTCAGTTTACTACTAATACATTTACTGTTATTGTATAGCATTTTCTTAGAAAAGAAGACATATAAGTGGACAGCTATTTGTGGCTTCTTTTCAAAGCCACATCATGCTCCTATTCCTTCCAACAATGTGGTCAACATTCAAAACAAACGCAAAGTACTTAAACACTCACCTACACTTAAAAAAATAGCCACAGACCATACTGACTTGATTTAGTGCCAGATATAATGTTTTAATCTTCTTTAAAGTGTACTAAAAGATTAAGTAAAGCAAAAATGACTAAATATAGATTAATATACTCAAGGACAATCAGCCAGAGAAGTGGGGAGACACAGTGATAGTAATCTCTTAAAATAGTTTTAATTGTTTGGTCTGATTTTCAAAGACTTCCTTTCTCATCTTTCTGGAATTTGTTTGCTAATTAAGGACTTGTTGTCATGTACAGTGCAGACTGAGCACCTTCACAACCCTGAAGGCTATGTGTTTTTTGAAGGTGAGAGTGTCATTAGGTCAAACCTAACAATGGCAGATGGGCATTGCATCCCATTTCTGTTCCAGAAGAGATCCTAGAACTGTAAGGACGGTCTCTGAATAATATTATGGAAACAGCAACTGATGCTAAATTTAACTCCTGGTACAGACAATGGCAATCTGAAAGCAACATAAAAAGCTGTCTTGGGACATGGTAAAAGGATAAGGTTAAAGATTCGTGAAAAAAAGTTAGTATAGTCTTTTAAAACTGGGCCAATTATGTAGCAACTACTGAACTAATCCTAAAACAGTAGGAAGACACAAGAGAAGGAACCCTTGCTAGCATGCTGACATGGCCTGGTCCAGGATGTTCCTATGTTTCAAATATGCAGCGTTAAGCAAGGTTGAAGAGCAGCAAAGTAAATAACTTCCTATTGAATGACGAAAATGCACTATTTAAAGGGGCGTCAACACAGGAGTCAATACTTACTACATAGTCAGGTTATGCTTAGTGAACAAATGCATTGCTTCCATTTGAGAAAAAGGGTTGAACATCTTTAACTTCACCTAGAGTAGGTACATAATTTCACTGTTACAATAAGCAGGCTTAACATCATGAGGAAAATCTATCTCTGTTTGTTATGACCTTGTGATTGTAACCAACAAGCTGGGTTATTAATATTTCATTCAGTTTGCTTTAAAAATAATTCTGTCAGCTACTTGATTTTTATCTAAATTCTGTTTTAGGGACAAATATAATTATATAGTTTTGCTTTGTAAAGTTAAAGGGCATGTGGCTTTTTCTTGGAAAAATGTGAAAATCCAGGGGACTAATCTCCAGCTGGGGCCCTAATATTTAATGAAGGTACTGTATGCTATTGTCGGAATTTGGGGGCAAAGGGGCAGCTGTGAGTGCCTCATTTTGTGTAGGGAAAAACATCATCTATTTACTTAACAAATTTTAGTCACTGTTCTATTCCATCCATTTGTCCATCTGTCCATCTATGCATCCATCCATCCATCCATCCATTTATTCAAAACCACTCTGAATCTTGCATACACTATGTTAAGGACATAATCCTGGTTTCCTCTGACTAGTAAGCAAAGCAGTCACTTTCCATGTGTAGGTAGTGGCCAATATAAATCAACCTTAGTAGTTAAAAAAAAATCCACATGCGGTTAAAGAAAAAATCTTGCTTAAACTTCAGACTAGTGTGTTTGTGAGGAGGAAACAAAAGCTAAGGTAAAAATTTTTTACTGAAAGCAAAGATTGTAGTAAGTGCCATTTGCTTAGAGTAGCCCATCACAAAAATACTGGCTTCCTGATGTGTTTGTGTTTATCCAGCATGAATCTGTTTTAGTTTCTGTTGCAGGAGGTGCATGCTTTTTGCCTCCCCCCCCCCCCATAAAGTAAAACTTTATGTGTGACTGCCTCAGTCCCAGTGATTCTCTTCTTGCTCTGCCTCCATGCCCCAGAAGCAAGGGTGGGGCAGCTAATCTATGTTCAGTGACAGAAACCAGACAGAAGAAAACTTGAGACTCTTTATTTCTTCCCTGGCTTGTGGACTGAGCCTTTTCTATCCTGCGTGTTTTGAATGTGCTCATGGTTTTCCTTTACATAATCACTTACTCTGGCTAGACTGGATTATGCCTGGCACCAAAGGAAGGTGAAATGTTGGTGTGGACTTCTGGATCTCTTATATTCTGACACAAAAGTACAGATAAACTCCATTAAATTTTTCTAGGTATGCAACACGAAGGGAAATGGAAAGAAGCTTGTTCTAAGTGGTGGCAGAAAGACCCTAGATTTTAATCTAGGCTCTGTTCTTTCTTCCCATGAAGATGTTGGGAAAACCTGAAATTGTTTTAGATCCATATTGTCCTTTGCAAAATAATATAACAAAACCTGGATGACTCTCCATTATTATGCCAGATTGAAATTACATATTTGAAATTGCTTTAAAATCTTACCTATTACCTACATAGATTATTGTTATTATTATTATTAATTATCAACATGTGGTGCTATATAAATCCTAGATAGGTTTTTCAGCTTTAGCACTGTAGCATAAAGCCAATTTTGTGTCTGTTTTAACCTCAAGCACCATTCCAACAGAAAATGTTTTGAATATTAGAAAAATATGGTTTAGTGACAACTGAGGTATTGGGCTAACTTTAATGAAAGTTTTAATAACAGTTGTTCATTTATCGACAAAGAGAATTGCTAGCTGTTGTGCTATTCAATATGAAACTGGGATGTTACCTAGTATTGCCCTTGCGATACTGAAAAGGCTGGAAAGTGGTAGACAGAACACATTTGCAATTTCAGCTTATCTTTGCTCTGAAGGAAGGAGTGCTATAAGACTCTAGGTGGGAAACATGGACCAGGATGTAACCTGGAGGTAGGAGAGGCTTGCCTTGAATGATTTTGTAAAATACTTTTGGAATTCACTTCCTGAAATTAACTTCTTTTATTAAAAAAATTCAAGGTCTCCATTTTCTTCTCTACTGAGCAATGTTATGTAACTCTTGTTTAGTATCTGGATGTCTTCATTTTCTCCCTTGGAGGGAGAGGGAAGCCTGACTGAATGATAGCACCCAAATATTTACACCAAATAGTGGCAACTTGTTTTCTTCTATGTGTAGAAATAAATAGTGTACTTTGTGTCCTTGGGAAATTTTTTGATTTTACGTATGATATTAGACACCCAAGTATTCAGGGTGTGTTGATGTTGTACTGAGGACAGAAAGTAGCATCACATTGAAAAATACAGCTTCAGAGCTAGTGGTAGATGTCTGAGGTGTCACAAGACAAACAAGGATAGCCTGGGAGGTATAGATTCATTGTGGGAAAGGTGTCAAAGTAGACACCTAGAGACAATCTCACATGGCAGAGCATACTGGAGGTGAGACGGGTAGAACTTAGGGAAAATGAAAAGCAGTGTCATCCTCAACAGACTGAAGAGAAAGAAGAGCAGAGAAATAAACTACTGTTTGGAGCACTGCCATGTGACAATGTCTTAATGTCTGCGTGAGCTTTTTGTGTGTGTAGGTCTATAAGGTAAGATGTATGATGTTTAAGTTACTGGTGAGATTTTGGAAGAGCCATGGGTGATTAGTGTTCTATGCAGGTGTCAAGATGATCAACCGCACAAAAAAATTGGGAGAAGATGTCCAGAAGAGAAAGAGAAGAGATAAAGAGAATGAGGCTGACTGCCGTTTTATTAGGCAATAGAGATAGAACTCTAGTAGAAATGAATTATATACCAAAGATACATGAATATGGAGAAAGAAATAATAGGGTTTTGGTGAGTATACATAGTGTCAAAAGGAAATGGAATAACTGAGTTATTATTTATTAAGTGCTTAATGCTCAATTCAAGAGGGATTTTGGGTGGCATTGGAATGAGTCCCATCATTATGAAATATTTCAGTTAGGAAGGGATGTTGAAGGGCTGATGTTTTACAGTGTAGCTGGGAAGGTGAGGATGTGTCTAAGGAAGGCACTGGCTGAGTCCAATAATAAGGCATTACTCAGTATATTGGCCTAGGGTACAAACCCATGACTTTGGAATTCTGTGATATCCTGCATGAGAATGAGATAGCACATTCTATTTCTCCATATGGGAGACGGGAGGAAAGAGTAGAAGAAAAAAAAAAAAACCAACAGTTTCTGGGAAAGTAGAAGGAGAAATAGTTCCATATAATATTGCAGAGCAAGGCAGTGTCATGTAAACATTCCTCTTGTTTTCATTATAGGCCAAGCCCTGCTAAAAGCTTTGTAATTTATTTTATTTTTATCCTTATAAAGTTTTTGAGAGATCAGGGCTATATTGTTGAAAGGTTCACACATCAAGGGTAGATTAAGGGAATGGGGAAAAGAAAGCTAAAATCTGCAGGAATCATAGAACTTAGCGCCTGAGTGTGGGGTCTGTGGTTGACACAAGCCTACACACTTTACATTATGTCCTATGAAGTCAATGGTATTATCTCTCATTTTCAAAAAAGAAATGAAATCTTAGTGATATTCAACAACTTTTTCAATATACAAAGGGAAGTTGGGGTTAGAGAAATAAAAGTTCCTAATTTTATTTTGTTTTTTTGCAGTTATAAGTGTTATCTTAAGATATTAAGTTAGCCGTGCATGGTGGCGTATGCCTTTAATCCCAGCACTTGGGAGGCAGAGGCAGGAGGATTTCTGAGTTCGAGGCCAGCCTGGTCTACAGAGTGAGTTCCAGGACAGCCAGGGCTACACATAGAAACGCTGTCTCGAAAAACAAAAACAAACAAACAAACAAACAAACAAGATATTAAGTTAATAAAAGTAACCCAACTTATGAATTCTGGGATGTATTATACTCCATAAGGAGTACTGATTTTTATAGCCATGGGGGGTTCAGTTTAGACTATACAGTGAGTAAGAAGCAGCTGTAGCGGTCAATGGTTCTTTTTTTTTTCCCACATTACAGAAATTTTAATTTCCATTGAGAGCAATGGTTTACATGGTATGGTGCCTTTTGTTAGAATCATGATTTCCTCTTACTATGTGCTCATTTTCTTTCAACTGATTTAAGCCTTGGTTCAAACTATTTTAGGAAGCACAGTTGGGAGTCAGGAGCTGCAACAATGGGCTAGTTTTTATTCATGACTCTTTCCTGGTACATAAAGAGAAGGACAGAAATGGCTGAACTCATACAATTTAGGTCTAAAATCCAAACATGAACAAATGCAGTATTTCATTGTAGTGAACTTTAATTTTTTTTTTAAAAAAAGGAATCTGAAAGGAATTAAAAAATGATAAGATTTCTGAAGAGGTAGATTTGTTATAGTAGATGTTATGCCTTTGTGGATGGTATTTTATAGACATTGGCTGGAGCCTGTTTAATAATTTTGTGTTAAGCCGGTGCCTGCTGAGTTGCTAATGGTGAGAATATGACATGTTTGGCAACAGAGGAAGAGTGCTGTTGATCTGCCCTCTGAATGCATTTAGCTTAGAATTTTCCAATCTTTCTTTTCTCAGACTTAAAAATAAAATGATTTATTTATATAAGACCATTAATTCCCTTTTTGGAGGAAGATATTAGATATCTTTTAAAAAGTTAAATTTCCTCCTAGAAACCCTGCAAGCCAGAGGTTCCTTTTTATTTATACTGTGAGTTTTTTTATTTTACTCCCTTTTAAATAATGATGTATACAAATCTCTTGATATTGATACAGTTTGGAAGGAGGAAGTATGTTTCTTGAAGCAAATTGTCTCTTGTTTTGTCCTTACTGTCACTTTATACAAACTCATTACTCCTCTGAAAAATATTTCAGATTCAAATTACATTTTATAATATTTTCATGTCAATAACATTTGAGATTCTTTTTTGTTTGTTTGTTTGTTTGTTTGTTTTTTGTTTTGCTTTTTCGAGACGATTTCTCTGTGTAGCCCTGGCTGTCCTGGAACTCACTTTGTAGACCATGGTGGCCTCAAACTCAGAAATCCACATGCCTCTGCCTCTCGAGTGCTGGGATTAAAGACGTGCCCCACCACTTCCCAGCAACATTTGAGATTCTTATAGGTAATACAAAAATAAATTGTCCCCGTGAGAGAATACCCAAATTAGGTTTGTATGAATTTAAATTTTTGTCTTTAGCATGGTTTTATTGTGAATTTCAGAAATTAAATTGATTTTTTGATAAGGTGCCCAATTTTAACCTAAAATATATTATTTCTGTTCTAACATTCCTGTTTCTGCATACTTATAAGCTTCAGTTCACAACACTGTCAGAGCATCATGTTTACAATGAAGCCATGAGTGGTACCAAAGTTAGACATATATACCCCAGAGAGTCTAGGCACATAAGCTATAGAACACTTCAACTCTCCAAAAATTTTCTTTTTTTTTTCTTCACACATGCACATTTTATTTTTTTTCCATTTTTTATTAGGTATTTAGCTCATTTACATTTCCAATGCTATACCAAAAGTCCCCCATACCCACCCACCCCCAATCCCCTACCCACCCACTCCCCCTTTTTGGCCCTGGCGTTCCCCTGTACTGGGGCATATAAAGTTTGCATATCCAATGGGCCTCTCTTTCCAGTGATGGTCGACTAGGCCATCTTTTGATACATATGTAGCTAGAGTCAAGAGCTCCGGGGTACTGGTTAGTTCATAATGTTGTTCCGCCTATAGGGTTGCAGATCCCTTTAGCTCCTTGGCTACTTTCTCTAGCTCCTCCATTGGGAGCCCTGTGATCCATCCATTAGCTGACTGTGAGCATCCACTTCTGTGTTTGCTAGGCCCCGGCATAGTCTCACAAGAGACAGCTACATCTGGGTCCTTTCAATAAAATCTTGCTAGTGTATGCAATGGTGTCAGCGTTTGGATACTGATTATGGGGTGGATCCCTGGATATGGAAGTCTCTACATGGACCATCCTTTCATCTCAGCTCCAAACTTTGTCTCTGTAACTCCTTCCAAGGGTGTTTTGTTCCCACTTCTAAGGAGGGGCATAGTGTCCACACTTCAGTCTTCATTTTTCTTGAGTTTCATGTGTTTAGGAAATTGTATCTTATATCTTGGGTATCCTAGGTTTTGGGCTAATATCCACTTATCAGTGAGTACATATTGTGTGAGTTCCTTTGTGAATGTGTTACCTCACTCAGGATGATGCCCTCCAGGTCCATCCATTTGCCTAGGAATTTCATAAATTCATTCTTTTTAATAGCTGAGTAGTACTCCATTGTGTAGATGTACCACATTTTCTGTATCCATTCCTCTGTTGAGGGGCATCTGGGTTCTTTCCAGCTTCTGGCTATTATAAATAAGGCTGCTATGAACATAGTGGAGCATGTGTCCTTCTTACCAGTTGGGGCATCTTCTGGATATATGCCCAGGAGAGGTATTGCTGGATCCTCCGGTAGTACTATGTCCAATTTTCTGAGGAACCGCCAGACTGATTTCCAGAGTGGTTGTACAAGCCTGCAATCCCACCAACAATGGAGGAGTGTTCCTCTTTCTCCACATCCTCGCCAGCATCTGCTGTCACCTGAATTTTTGATCTTAGCCATTCTGACTGGTGTGAGGTGGAATCTTAGGGTTGTTTTGATTTGCATTTCCCTGATGATTAAGGATGTTGAACATTTTTTCAGGTGCTTCTCGGCCATTCGGTATTCCTCAGGTGAGAATTCTTTGTTCAGCTCTGAGCCCCACTTTTAAATGGGGTTATTTGATTTTCTGAAGTCCACCTTCTTGAGTTCTTTATATATGTTGGATATTAGTCCCCTATCTGATTTAGGATAGGTAAAGATCCTTTCCCAATCTGTTGGTGGTCTTTTTGTCTTATTGACGGTGTCTTTTGCCTTGCAGAAACTTTGGAGTTTCATTAGGTCCCATTTGTCAATCCTCGATCTTACAGCACAAGCCATTGCTGTTCTGTTCAGGAATTTTTCCCCTGTGCCCATATCTTCAAGGCTTTTCCCCACTTTCTCCTCTATAAGTTTCAGTGTCTCTGGTTTTATGTGAAGTTCCTTGATCCACTTAGATTTGACCTTAGTACAAGGAGATAAGTATGGATCGATGCGCATTCTTCTACATGATAACAACCAGTTGTGCCAGCACCAATTGTTGAAAATGCTGTCTTTCTTCCACTGGATGGTTTTAGCTCCCTTGTCGAAGATCAAGTGACCATAGGTGTGTGGGTTCATTTCTGGGTCTTCAATTCTATTCCATTGGTCTACTGGTCTGTCTCTATACCAGTACCATGCAGTTTTTATCACAATTGCTCTGTAGTAAAGCTTTAGGTCAGGCATGGTGTTTCCACCAGAGGTTCTTTTATCCTTGAGAAGAGTTTTTGCTATCCTAGGTTTTTTGTTATTCCAGACGAATTTGCAAATTGCTCCTTCTAATTCATTGAAGAATTGAGTTGGAATTTTGATGGGGATTGCATTGAATCTGTAGATTGCTTTTGGCAAGATAGCCATTTTTACAATGTTGATCCTGCCAATCCATGAGCATGGGAGATCCTTCCATCTTCTGAGATCTTCTTTAATTTCTTTCTTCAGAGATTTGAAGTTTTTATCATATAGATCTTTCACTTCCTTAGTTAGAGTCACGCCAAGATATTGTATATTATTTGTGACTATTGAGAAGGGTGCTGTTTCCCTAATTTCTTTCTCAGCCTGTTTATTCTTTGTATAGAGAAAGGCCATTGACTTGTTTGAGTTTATTTTGTATCCAGCTACTTCACCGAAGCTGTTTATCAGGTTTAGGAGTTCTCTGGTGGAATTTTTAGGGTCACTTATATATACTATCATATCATCTGCAAAAAGTGATATTTTGACTTCCTCTTTTCCAATTTGTATCCCCTTGATCTCCTTTTGTTGTCGAATTGCTCTGGCTAATACTTCAAGTACTATGTTGAAAAGGTAGGGAGAAACTGGGCAGCCTTGTCTAGTCCCTGATTTTAGTGGGATTGCTTCCAGCTTCTCTCCATTTACTTTGATGTTGGCTACTGGTTTGCTGTAGATTGCTTTTATCATGTTTAGGTATGGGCCTTGAATTCCAGATCTTTCCAACACTTTTATCATGAATGGGTGTTGGATCTTGTCAAATGCTTTTTCTGCATCTAACGAGATTATCATGTGGTTTTTGTCTTTGAGTTTGTTTATATAATGGATTACATTGATGGATTTTCGTATATTAAACCATCCCTGCATCCCTGGAATAAAACCTACTTGGTCAGGATGGATGATTGCTTTAATGTGTTCTTGGATTCGGTTAGCGAGAATTTTATTGAGGATTTTTGCATCGATATTCATAAGAGAAATTGGTCTGAAGTTCTCTATCTTTGTTGGGTCTTTCTGTGGTTTAGGTATCAGAGTAATAGTGGCTTCATAAAATGAGTTGGGTAGAGTACCTTCTACTTCTATTTTGTGAAATAGTTTGTGCAGAACTGGAATTAGATCTTCTTTGAAGGTCTGAAAGAACTCTGCACTAAACCCGTCTGGTCCTGGGCTTTTTTTTTTTGGCTGGGAGACTATTAATAACTGCTTCTATTTCTTTAGATGATATGGGACTGTTTAGATGGTCAACTTGATCCTGATTCAACTTTGGTACCTGGTATCTGTCCAGAAATTTGTCCATTTCGTCCAGGTTTTCCAGTTTTGTTGAGTATAGCCTTTTGTAGAAGGATCTGATGGTGTTTTGGATTTCTTCAGGATCTGTTGTTATGTCTCCCTTTTCATTTCTGATTTTGTTAATTAGGATTTTGTCCCTGTGTCCTTTAGTGAGTCTACCTAAGGGTTTATCTATCTTGTTGATTTTTTCAAAGAACCAACTCCTTGTTTGGTTAATTCTTTGAATAGTTCTTCTTGTTTCCACTTGGTTGATTTCACCCCTGAGTTTGATTATTTCCTGCCGTCTACTCCTCTTGGGTGAATTTGCTTTCTTTTTTTCTAGAGCTTTTAGATGTGTTGTCAAGCTGCTAGTATGTGCTCTCTCCCATTTCTTCTTGGAGGCACTCAGAGCTATGAGTTTCCCTCTTAGAAATGCTTTCATTGTGCCCCATAGGTTTGGGTACGTTGTGGCTTCATTTTCATTAAACTCTAAAAAGTCTTTAATTTCTTTCTTTATTCCTTCCTTGACCAAGGTATCATTGAGAAGAGTGTTGTTCAGTTTCCATGTGAATGTTGGCTTTCCATTATTTATGTTGTTATTGAAGATCAGTCTTAGGCCATGGTGGTCTGATAGGATACATGGGAAAATTTCAATATTTTTATATCTGTTGAGGCCTGTTTTGTGACCAATTATATGGTCAATTTTGGAGAAGGTCCCGTGAGGTGCTGAGAAGAAGGTATATCCTTTTGTTTTAGGATAAAATGTTCTGTAGATATCTGTCAGGTCCATTTGTTTCATAACTTCTGTTAGTTTCACTGTGTCCCTGTTTAGTTTCTGTTTCCACGATCTGTCCATTGATGAAAGTGGTGTGTTGAAGTCTCCCACTATTATTGTGTGAGGTGCAACGTGTGATTTGAGCTTTACTAAAGTGTCTTTAATGAATGTGGCTGCCCTTGCATTTGGAGCGTAGATATTCAGAATTGAGAGTTCCACTTGGAGGATTTTACCTTTGATGTGTATGAAGTGTCCCTCCTTGTCTTTTTTGATAACTTTGGGTTGGAAGTCGATTTTATCCGATATTAGAATGGCTACTCCAGCTTGTTTCTTCAGACCATTTTCTTGGAAAATTGTTTTCCAGCCTTTCACTCTGAGGTAGTGTCTGTCTTTTTCCCTGAGATGGGTTTCCTGTAAGCAGCAGAATGTTGGGTCCTGTTTGTGTAGCCAGTCTGTTAGTCTATGTCTTTTTATTGGGGAGTTGAGACCATTGATATTAAGAGATATTAAGGAAAAGTAATTGTTGCTTCCTGTTGTTTTTGTTGTTAAAGTTGGCATTCTGTTCTTGTGGCTGTCTTCTTTTAGTTTTGTTGAGGGATTATCTTCTTGTTTTTTCTAGGGCGTGGTTCCCGTCCTTGTATTGGTTTTTTTCTGTTATTCTTTGAAGGGCTGGATTCGTGGAGAGATAATGGGTGAATTTAGTTTTGTCGTGGAATACTTTGGTTTCTCCATCTATGGTAGTTGAGAGTTTGGCTGGGTATAGTAGCCTGGGCTGGAATTTGTGTTCTCTTAGTGTCTGTATAACATCTGTCCAGGCTCTTCTGGCTTTCATAGTCTCTGGTGAAAATTCTGGTGTAATTCTGATAGGCTTGCCTTTATATGTTACTTGACCTTTTTCCCTTACTGCTTTTAGTATTCTATCTTTATTTAGTGCATTTGTTTTTCTGATTATTATGTGTCGGGAGGAATTTCTTTTCTGGTCCAGTCTATTTGGAGTTCTGTAGGCTTCTTGTATGTTCATAGGTATCTCTTTCTTTAGATTTGGGAAGTTTTCTTCACTAATCTTGTTGAAGATGTTTGCTGGTCCTTTGAGTTGAAAATCTTCATTCTCATCCACTCCTATTATCCGTAGGTTCGGTCTTCTCATTTTGTCCTGGATTTCCTGGATGTTTTGAGTTAGGATCTTTTTGCATTTTCCATTTTCTTTGATTGTGCCGATGTTCTCTATGGAATCTTCTGCACCTGAGATTCTCTCTTCCATTTCTTGTATTCTGTTGCTGATGCTCGCATCTATGGTTCCAGATTTCTTTCCTAGTGTTTCTATCTCCACTGTTGCCTCACTTTGGGTTTTCTTTATTGTGTCTACTTCCCTTTTTAGGTCTTGGATGGTTTTATTCAATTCCATCACCTGTTTGGTTGTGTTTTCCTGCAATTCTTTAAGGGATTTTTGTGTTTCCTCTTTAATGTCTTCTACCTGTTTGGTTATGTTTTCCTGTAATTCTTTAAGGGATTTTTGTGTTTCCTCTTTAATGTCTTCTACTTGTTTAGCAGTGTTCTACTGTATTTCTTTAAGTGAGTTATTTAAGTCCTTCTTGATGTCCTCTACCATCATCATGAGATATGCTTTTAAATCCAGGTCTAGCTTTTCAGGTGTGTTGGGGTGCCCTGAACTGGGCGAAGTGGGAGTGCTGGGTTCTGATGATGGTGAGTAGTCCTGGTTTCTGTTAGTAAGATTCTTACGTTTACCTTTCGCCATCTGGTAATCTCTGGAGTTAGTTTTTATAGTTGTCTCTGTTTAGAGATTGTTCCTCTGGTGATTTTGTTACACTATATCAGCAGACCAGGGAGACTAGCTCTCTTCCCTGAGTTTCAGTGGTCAGAGCAGTCTCTGCAGGCAAGCTCTCCTCTTTCAGGGAGGTGCACAGTTATCTGGTGTTTGGAACTCCTCCTGGCCGAAGATGAAGGCCCAAAACAGGATTTTTCCCAGAAGCTGTGTTGCTTTGGCCTGCAGACTGCCCTCTGTGGAGTCCCAGAATCAAGGTGGCCCCCGCGGAACGTGAGGCAGAAGCCTCGCAGGCTGTGCGGACACCTGTGCTCTGACCAGGAAGGTGGCAGGTTGTCTGTAGCCGAAAATGGAGCTGCCTCAGAGGCTCTGTGGCTCTCGCCCTTTCCAGAAGCTGCTGGCCTCTGTGTTCCACACTCTCACCCTCAGACCGCCCGCCCCGGAGTCCCGGAACCAAGGTGGCCCCCACGGAACGTGAGGCAGAAGTCTCTCGGGCCGGGTGGACCCCTGTGCTCTCACCAGGAAGGTGGCCGGTTGTCTGGAGCCGAAAATGGCGCCGCCTCAGAGCTCCAAAAATTTTTCTAATCTTAGGAACTGTTAAGATGGGTAATGGGATAAGAGCACTTGACACTAAGCCTAACATTTGAATTTGACAGCTAGGACCCTGTTGATTGAAGGAAAGAACTGGCTTCCAAAGGTTCTTTTCTGACCTGTAGCATGTGGACACCAGTATCCACTCTGCTCTCACACAAATAAATACGTGTAATACAAATTTTGAGTAGTGTAATTATCTTACATATTTGAGTAATATTTTTAGACTTCTTACAACAAGGCATGTACTACCCTGGATAAATTCCATATAGTTGGGTATAATCTTATGATGCTCACTTTTAATAAAAGCAGATATCATAAAATCATTCTTTTTTTAAAATTAAGTATTTTCTTCATTAACATTTCAAATGCTATCCCAAAAGTCCCCCATACCCTCCCACCTCCACTCCACTACCCACCCGCTCCCACTTCTTGGCCCTGGCGTTCCCCTGTACTGAGTCATATAAAGTTTGCAAGACCAATGGGCCTCTCTTCCCAATGATGGCTGACTAGGCCATCTTCTGATACATATGCAGCTAGAGACACGAGCTCTGGAAGTACTGGTTAGTTTGTTTTGTCTTATTGGTGGTGTCTTTTGCCTTACAGAAGCTTTGCAGTTTCATGAGGTACCATTTGTCAATTCTCGAACTTATAGCACAAGCCATTGCTGTTCTATTCAGAAATTTTTCCCCTGTGCCTATATCTTCGAGGCTTTTCCCCACTTTCTCCTCTATAAGTTTCAGTGTCTCTGGTTTTATGTGGAGTTCCTTGATCCACTTAGATTTGACCTTAGTACAAGGAGATAGGAATGGATCAATTCGCATTCTTCTACATGATAACCACCAGTTGTGCCAGCACCATTTGTTGAAGATGCTGCCTTTTTTCCACTGGGTGGTTTTTGCTCCCTTGTCAAAGATCAAGTGACCATAGGTGTGTGGGTTCATTTCTGGGTCTTCAATTCTATTCCATTGGTCTACTGGTCTGTCTCTATACCAGTACCATGCAGTTTTTATCACAATTGCTCTGTAGTACAGCTTTAAGTCAGGCATGGTGATTCCACCAGAGGTTTTTTATCCTTGAGAAGAATTTTTGCTATCCTAGGTTTTTTGTTATTCCAGATGAATTTGCAGATTGCTCTTTCTAATTCGTTGAAGAATTGAGTTGGAATTTTGATGGGGATTGCTTTGAATCTGTAGATTGCTTTTGGCAAGATAGCCATTTTTACAATGTTGATCCTGCCAATCCATGGGCATGGGAGATCTTTTCATCTTCTGAGATCTTCTTTAATTTCTTTCTTCAGAGATTTGAAGTTTTTATCATATAGATCTTTCACTTCCTTAGTTAGAGTTACGCCAAAGTATTTTATATTATTTGTGACTATTGAGAAGGGTGTTGTTTCCCTAATTTCTCTCTCAGCCTGTTTATTCTTTGTGTAGAGAAAGGCCATTGACTTGTTTGAGTTAATTTTATATCCAGCTACTTCACCGAAGCTGTTTATCAGGTTTAGGAGTTCTCTGGTGGAATTTTTGGGTCACTTATATATACTATCATATCATCTGCAAAAAGTGATATTTTGACTTCTTCCTTTCCAATTTGTATCCCCTTGATCTCCTTTTGTTGTCGAAATGCCCTGGCTAGGACTTCAAGTACTATGTTGAATAGTTAGGGAGAAACTGGGCAGCCTTGTCTAGTCCCTGATTTTAGTGGGATTGTTTCCAGCTTCTCACCATTTACTTTGATGTTGGCTCCTGGTTTGCTGTAGATTGCTTTTATCATGTTTCGGTATGGGCCTTGAGTTCCTGATCTTTCAAAACTTTTAACATGAATGGGTGTTGGATTTTGTCAAGTGCTTTCTCTGCATCTAACGAGATGATCATATGGTTTTTGTCTTTGAGTTTGTTTATATAGTGGATTACATTGATGGATTTCCATATATTAAACCATCCCTGCATCCCTGGAATGAAACCTACTTGGTCAGGATGTATGATTGTTTTGATGTGTTCTTAGATTCGGTTAGTGAGAATTTTATTGAGTATTATTGCATCGATATTCATAAGGGAAATTGGTCTGAAGTTTTCTATCTTTGTTGGGTCTTTCTATGGTTTAGGTATCTGAGTAATTATGGCTTCAAAGAATGAATTGGGTAGAATACCTTCTGTTTCTATTTTGAGGAGTATTTGAGAAGAACTGGAATTAGATCTTCTTTGAAGGTCTGAAAGAACTCTGCACTAAACCCATCTGGTACTGGGCTTTTTTTTTTTTTTGAGACTATTAATGACTGCTTCTATTTCTTGAAGGTATATAGGACTGTTTAAGTCATTAATCTGATCCTGATTTAACTTTGGTACCTGGTATCTGTCTAGAAATTTGTCCATTTCATCCAGGTTATCCAGTTTTGTTGAGTATTGCCTTTTGTAGAAGGATCTGACGGTGTTTTGTATTTCTTCAGGATCTGTTGTTATGTCTCCCTTTACATTTGAGATTTTGTTAATTTGGATGCTGTCTCTGTGCCCTCTAGTGAGTCTGGCTAAGGGTTTATGTATCATGTTGATTTTCTCAAAGAACCAGCTCCTTGTTTGGATGATTCTTTGAATAGTTCTTCTTGTTTCCACTTGGTTGATTTCGACCCTGAGTTTGATTATTTCCTGCTGTCTACTCCTCTTGGGTGATTTTGCTTTTTTTTTGTTATAGAGCTTTTAGGTGTGTTGTCAAACTGCTAATGTGTGTTCTCTCTAGTTTCTTTTTGGAAGCACTCAGAGCTATCAATTTTCTTCTTAGAAATGCTTTCATTACGTTCCATAAGTTTGGGTATGTTGTGGCTTCATTTTCATTAAACTCTAAAAAGTCTTTAATTTCTTTCTTTATTCCTTCCTTGACCAAGGTATCAGTGAGTAGAGTGTTGTTCAATTTCCACGTGAATGTTGGCTTTCTATTATTTATGTTGTCATTGAAGATCAGCCTTAGTCCACAGTGATCTGATAGGATGCATGGGACAATTTCAATATTTCTATATCTGTTGAGGCCTGTTTTGTGACCAATTATATGGTCAATTTTAGAGAAGGTAACTTGAGGTGCTGAGAAGAAGGTATATCCTTTTATTTTAGTATAAAATGTTCTGTAGATATCTGTTAAATCCATTTTTTTCATAACTTCTGTTAGTTTCACTGTGTCCCTGTTTAGTTTCTGTTTCCACAATCTGTCCATTGATGAAAGTGGGGTGTTGAAGTCCCCCACTATTATTGTGTGAGATGCAATATGTGCTTTGAGCTTTACTAAAGTTTCTTTAATGAATGTGGCTGCCATTGCATTTGGAGCATAAATATTAAGATCTGAGAGTTCCTCTTGGAAGGTTTTACCTTTGAAGAGCATAAAGTGCCCCTCCTTGTCTTTTTTGATAACTTTGGGTTGGAAGTCAATTTTATTCGATATTAGAATGATTATTTCTGCTTGTTTTTTTCAGACTGTTTACTTGGTAAATTGTTTTCCAGCCTTTCACTCTGAGGTAGTGTCTGTCTTTTTCCCTGAGATGGGTTTCCTGTAAGCACCAAAATGTTGGGTCCTGTTTGTTAGCCAGTCTGTTAGTCTATGTCTTTGTATTGGGGAATTGAGTACATTGATATTAAGAGATATTAAAGAAAAGTAATTGTTGCTTCCTATTATTTTTGTTGTTAGAGTTGGCATTCATTTCTTGTGGCTGTCTTCTTTTAGGTTTGTTGAAGGATTACTTTCTTACTTTTTCTAGGGTGTAGTTTCCATCCTTGTTTTTGTTTTTTGGGTTTTTTTTTTGTTTTTTGTTTTTTGTTTTTGTTTTGTTTTGTTTTGTTTTTTTGTTTTGTTTTTTTTTTTGTTTGTTTTTATTTATTTTTTTTTTTTTTTTGCTGTTATTATTCTTTGAAAGGCTGGATTCCTGGAAAGAAATTGTGTTAATTTGGTTTTGTCATTAAATACTTTGGTTTCTCCATCTATGGTAATTGAGAGTTTGGCTGAGTATAGTAGCCTGGGCTGGCATTTGTGTTCTCTTAGTGTCAGTATAACATCTGTCCAGGATCTTCTGGCTTTCATAGTCTCTGGTGAGAAGTCTGGTGTAATTCTAATAGGCCTGCCTTTATATGCTACTTGACCTTTTTCCCTTACTGCTTTTAATATTCTATCTTTATTTAGTTCATTTGTTTTTCTGATTATTATGTGTCGGGAGGACTTTCTTTTCTGGTCCAGTCTATTTGGCATTCTGTAGGCTTCTTGTATGTGAGTGGGCATCATTTTCTTTATGTTTGGGAAGTTTTGACTATGTATGTTTTATAATGCATTCTCTTTACACTCCCTACCTTCTCTTATTTCCCTCCCATATCTAACACCCCTCCCCCATCCATGGTTTGGACTATGCATTGGATCCTAGCAGGTTCATCGGTGGGTACACAACTGAAGACAACTCCATCCCTTCCAGAATTTATCATGAGACAGTTCAATAATGAGACCTCAGGGTAGCTTAGCCCTTCCCCAGTCCATTCCTGACTTTTGACAGACCCATTAGGAAGTAAATGTCTTGACTTGATGTGTTTTTCCCTTAAGATAGCAATGCTGTATCTTGTGATTCTTATGTTTTCGTCTCCTTTTCCACAGTGAAGAAAATAAAAATAAATAAAGATATTCTTTAAATATGTAAGATAATAACCCTACTGAAATTTGTGTGGGGCAGTATGAGTTCTGGTGTGAACATGCTACAGCTTATGTGTAGGTCATGAAAAAACAAACAAACAAAACAAAACAAAACAAAACAAGACCAAAACCAAAACCAAAAAACCCCAAACCTTTGGGGAGCCAGTTCTCTCCTTCCATAAACAAGGTCCTAGGAGTCAAATTCAAATGTCAGGCATAGTGTCAAGTGCTCTTATCCCATTACCCATCCTACTAGTTCCTAAGATTAGAAAAAGTTTTCTTTCAATGAGTCACAGCATAGATGGTTATATTGCAGATAGTAGAAATATCTTGTTCAAGAATGAGCACTTAAAATTATCCTCAGCACCCTGAGCAACCATTAGTTTCTGTATTCACAACTATTGGCTGGAGTGAATGGTTTTTCTCTCATTTCTTAGAGTAGCAATATTAGGGTAGTATGATGCTGTCTATTTAGCTAAGTGAAAGAATTAAGTAGATCCCCAGGACCTATAATCCGCTGTTTCCCTAGCAATTATTATTATTATTATTATTATTATTATTATTATTATTATTATTTCGGTTGGGTTTGTGTTCCAGGAATCGATTTTCCTCACTCATGTATGTCACCAGTGCATTGCTACCAGGAAAGAAGCTTCCAACTCACTTCCAATCTAAATAGGCTGTTAAAGAATTCTGGTAGGCCAGCCAAAGGAATGGTAGGGACCATCATAATTTTGTTGTCTCACAGAGTTCCTCTGACCAACAGTTCACTGAGAGAATTTCAACATTGACATTGGGATTTTATTTAATAATAAACTAAAGCTTATAGGAGCAGCACTATCCAGCCATGTAGAACACGACCTTTCAAATTCATTTTAAAATGTACTTTTGAATTGTTTTACAAGATAAGAGATTCCATATGACCGTTTTATACATCTTTTGATGTGGTCAGTCCTCCTTCTGCTCCCTGCTTTTTCTTATGTGGTATTTCCCTTCTTGCTTAAACTGTTCCATCCCTGGGATTCTCCTCTTTCTTATATTTCCTATGTTCTACTATCTTCTCCTCTCTACAGATGGCTTCTTTCTAGTCTCCTGGTTTCTGGTTGTACCTCAAGTTGAATACATATAATTAAAAATTAGAAGCCAGGATTTATATGCAAGGGTGATATACAGTGTCTATCTCCCTGGTTCTAGGTTAGTTCACTCAGTTTTACAGTTGAATCCATTTTTTTCTGCAAATATTATGACTTCATTTTCCTTTATAGCTGAATAAAACTTCTTTGTGCAGATTTTCTTGGCCATTTCATTAGTTTATGGTCATCTAGGATAATCGCATTTCCTAGTTTTTGTGAATAGTGGAAAAATGGATATGGTTGAACAGGTATCTTTACAGTAGAATTTTTTGTGCATATGATCAGTAATGGAATAGCTGTGATATATGTAGTTATATTTTTAATCTTTTGAAAAACTTCCATGTTCATTTACATAGTGGAGACAACACTTTATGCTCCCATCAATGATATGTAAGAGTTCTTTCTATACACCTTCTCCAGCCTTGGTTGTAATTTGATATCTTGAAAATCATTCAGTAATGGAAGAGATAAAAACTCAAAGTAATTTTAATTTGTATTTTCTTGAGGGATAAGGATGTTTAACACTTTCAAAATGGTTATTTAGCTATTTATACTTCATTTTTTCAGACCCCTTTCCTCAGATTTATAGTCTGTTTTTGAGATAGTTGTTTATCTTCTTGATGTTCTGTGTTTCTCTCTGTGTGTTTCAGTATTAATTCTTTGTCCAATGTATTGGTGGGAAAGATTTCTCCCCATTCTGTAAGCTGCACTTTTACTAGACTGACTGTTCCTCTTGCTGTATAGAAGCTGATTTGGAGTTATCTTTTATGATAGGTGAGAGATAAAGTTCTAGTTTAATGCTTACACATGTAGGCTTCCAGTTTTTCCAACACAATTTTTTGAAGCTGCTTTTCTCTGGTATTTTTGGCTTCTTTGTAAACAAAACAAAACAAAACAGATGCCTCAATTGGTTCAAATTAAATATGGATTTCCTATTCTATTTCTTTTATATACATGAATATTTTTGTATGAGTACCTTATACTGCTTTAAGCATTATTTTATTTTAGGCATGACTCTAAGGATTGGTTATGGTAATGCTTCCAGTAATTTCATATATGTATTTTGCTTAGGATTACATAGATATACTGGTCTTTTGTGTTTATAAGTATGAATTTTAAGACTTTTTTTCTAGTTCTCTGAAGAAAGGCACAGGTAATTTGGCTACATTTACATTGAATCTGTATATTGCTTTTTTGAAGGCTGGTCATTTGTACTCTCCTACTATGTCAGCATAGGGAGTCTATTTATCTTTAGTGTATGACTCAATTTCTTTCAAAAATTAAACTTTTATTCTTGGTTAGTTTTATTCAATAAATTTCCCTTTCTTTGAAATAGTTTTTGATACAATATATTATGCTTTTGTTTTTTCCTTTTACCATTCTCCTCAGTTCCCCCCTTACCGCTTCTCTTATCCAGAGCCAAGGGGATGGACGCACCGCAGAAACAAGACCTTTTAAAAACAGCTTGAATAATGCACTTTCGTCTCCCAGGACTGAGCCAGCATGCACAGAAGCTACAGGAGTCTGTACCAGATACAATTCTAGAACTAAAAATAATTAACACATGGTCCCCATCTCTAAACCAAAAGCTTACAGGTCCTTTGCATATCTATTATGGCTACAGGTTCTGTGGATTTTCTAGGATTCCTGTGTGTTCACATGTGTGTGCCCTTTGCATCTATATGTTTCTTGTGCTTTTTCTTTGGGTCTTCTTCTGTTTTGTCCTATTCTGGTTCATTTATTTTATTATTATTTCTTAGATGCCCATTTGTTTCTAATGAAAGACAGTCTGTTATTTGTTTTGTTTTTGTGTCATGAATGAAACCAGTTCACTTTTTAAATTTTGTATACTTCTACTTTGCTGAAAGTTTAATAGATTCTAGAAGTTCTCTGATCTAATTATTACTTTTTTAATATTTAGAACTAAATAATGGGCAAACAAATAGACTTTGATTTAGTTTCTTACTTGTTTCCTTGTTCCCTTATTGCTTGAGCTAAGATTTTGCACACTCTATTGAATAGGAATGGCAACAGTGTGAATAAAGCTACTATTGCTCCATATTGCTCCTATTTTAATACAATTGCATTAATTTTCTTTCCATTTAGCATGTTCTTAATACGGGTTTTTCATATGTCACCTTTATTTTGTTGTGGTATGATACCAAGGACCACCTTGGCTTGAAGAGAAGGGGTATCTGGGAGTGGTCAAAACAAATAATTCAAAGTCAAACTGTGGCTCCAAGCTAGTGGCCTACGCTCTGCCCTAGACAGCTTTCCAGCCTGCTTTCTCTGTGTTCTGCTTTCCTTTTCTCTGATCTTCTTTCTCTGGAGATCTACAGACAGCTCTCTCTATGTTCTGCTCAAGACAGTTTTTTTTTTCTCAAGTACTTATTTCTTACTATTGTAAAATATTCTTTGGATATCTTATCTCTATCTATGTTCTGCTCATGATAGTTCTCCAAAGCAGTTCTCTCTTGTTATTCTAAAACATTCTCTGGATAGCTTATCTCTTAAAAATCATAAGCAGAGTCTTTTATTTTACATATCAATCCAGTTATTTACTCCAGGTTTCCTTTTCATTATCCTATGAATCAGCATCTTGTGATTGTAGCCCCTTAATTCTTAGGAAACAGTAAGCACACATTTTCTTTTAACATTGCCAAAGAATTCAGAGATCTGCCTGCCTCTGTTAAGCACTGACAATAAGCTAGTTGGGTGGGAGCCTGTCCTGAAATTTCCATTCCTACCATACCTGGGTCTTTGCACACGGGGTGACCTTGAACTCAGGAATCTGCCTGCATTAGTAGTTGCCTGTCTGTCTTTGTATCTTTCAGACTGACAGGCTTTTTGCATCTTTCTGACAGGCTGACTCAGTGTGGCTGCCTTCTCTTCCTTTTGATCTATGAAGCAGCTTTTAAAATTCATATTTCATTCTTATATTTTTGCATAGTTGAGAAATTATGTATTTTTGAACTCATGTTTTTAGAGTTCTTTTCTCAACCTTAAGGGCTGTCCTGAAGGTCTCAGCATTTACCATTTTACTAAGACATTATTCAGTGTTCTTTGAGCATTGGTTTAAACATTCTACATGGACAACAATATCTGAAGATGCTTAGTTTTTTCTTCTCTAAAATGGCAATGTACTTATACATGTGTACACTTGTATATGTGTATAATTTCTAAGCTTCTCATTGTATAGATTAGTGTCTCTAAGTATCTCTTGATAATTTGTCATGACTGATGGAATACAAAAGGTATGTAAATAGTTACGTTTATTGGGTGATAAAAAGTTTCCATACATGGTTTATACATTTACAGATTGTGTTTGATTCTCAGTTGAGTGACTGCTCAGATGCATGCTTCTTCACATGTGGAATGGCAATTGTATGACCAAACAAAGTGCACATATTCTGAGGAATCCTTAATGGAAAGTGTGATGCTTACTTTTGGAGGTAGTTAAAATGAGATTTTAGAAAACTATGTAATGGTCTAGAGGAAAATTAGCTGTAGTGTTTTCAAAAGCATTGCTCTTTGTTTGGGTACAGTATATGCTTCATTTCTTAAACTTTATTTTTATTATTTTAAATTTTTAGTGGTAAGCAGTATGTTACATCAGTACAGCTTATGGGCCAGTGTCATTGGATTCCACTAGAAATGAAGTTACAGAATGTTGTGAGCCACTGGATATGGGTGTTGGGAATTGAACTTGGCTCTTCTGCAAGTGAAGTACATACTAGTAACCTTCATAACTGCTGATTCACTGCTAGAACTCTTACCCCCTAATTTCTACTTTGTTCTCATGGTCCATTTAAGTCAATCTCTTCTTGAAATCCAATTTAAAAAATCATTCCCTAAACAAATCTCAAGGTCTTTTAAAGAGAATCTTTAGTTTGCTAAAAATTTGTCAAATCAAACAAAAAAGCAGTAACAACTCCCGCAAACTCCACCCAAATATAAAGCCTCAATAATTTTTATCCAAGTGGTTATGAAATGTAGCTGTTAGATTTATCTCAATACTTCTCTCTTGTTGATAGGTACACACTGGTGGATATTTTGCGTGCCATCTTACTTTCTTTAGAAGCCATGATTGAAGATCCAGAGCTTCAAGTAAATGGATTTGTTTTGATCATAGACTGGAGTAACTTCACCTTCAAGCAAGCTTCTAAGCTTACACCAAACATGCTGCGACTTGCAATTGAAGGTCTTCAGGTAAGAGTACACCACTGCTATTGTTTCTTTGTCTCCTGTATGGTTCTTGCCTTATTTGTTATGTATTGGGTATCTTATGAAATAGTAAAAACCCCAAACCAAAAGTTTATAGATTTTTAGTACAAGTTGTAAAGGAAATAATTAAATAAGGATCGAACAAGCAAAGAGAAAGCAGGATGTGGGTCTTCTAATAGGGAAGGTCTGTGATATCTTGCAGGTGCCTGCTTTATTTGGACATATAAGTGCTGAAGACTGGTTTTGTACACTTTGTAAAGACTGTCATTGCGTTATTTATTTGTTGATTTCTGTGCCCACAGAGTTGACTGCAGACTGAACTTTGGTTTTGTTGTTCATATGGACACATCCTATTTTGTAAACACTCCCTCTCTCATCTTCTGATTGGTTCAATAAAAAGCTGATGGCCTGTAAGAAAGGCAGGGAGGAGAGGCTAGGACTTCTGGAAAGAGATAGGAACTCTGGGAGTCAGGCATGGGAGGTTTTGCCAGCCAAACATAGAAGCAGCAGCAGGCTGAGAAAGAAGGAGACATAATTAACCAGCCATGTGGCAGGACTTAGATTAGTATAAATGGGATAGTTGAGTTACAAGAAAGTGAGAAACAATGCCTAATTATAAGGCTAAGGCTTATAAATAAATGCAGTCTTTGTGTTATTATTTGGGAATTGAGGTGGTCATAGAAAGGCCTATAGTTACACATGAGTATGAGGGTTAAATAGAGATTTTTGTCTTGCTATCTGGAACATACAACTTTACTTTTTTGGTTTTGATGTGGTAGTATTTAGGACTGTTTGTTGTTGTTGTTTCATTTTTATTTTCTGTCATGTTAGCAAATTAACAAAATTTTGTTTAGTGACTATTAAACTAGTGAATTTGAGATTGAATCATGCTAACTAAAATTCATCAGTGACTCTTCTGCACTTTAAAGTATAGAAATATTTGCTTGAAACATTTCTTTAGACATAATTAGAGTTATTGGTTTTTATCTCTTTGTTGGTAAATGGGAGCTGTGATATGCAATTTATGCAATAATGGTACACCTTCTTTGGGAATACTACTTAACTTGTTAGGAATTATAAGTTGGAAAATAAATCATTGTAAGCATTATGCATGCATAATCCTGCTCTTGGTAAGTTTTTTTTTTTTTAACTTTTAGGATGTCCTACTGCTCTCTTTCTTTCTACTGTATTCTACTTGCATAATTTGTGAATTGGTTTTTGAGCTGGAACATTTATAAGTTCACTGAAATGATGTTATTAGTATTTATTTCCTGTAGCCCCAACACACATTCTCGATATACTCAAGTTAACATTTTATCAATCAGAATATCTTTATTTTAAAATAACAAATCATAACAATGTTCCCCAATGAAAGATGCTGCACTTTCTTTAAATGGTTAATAAAGCAAACCAATCTGTATCTCATTTGATCATTTCTGGTGTCTACTGGCAGTTTAATTGATGACCACTTACCTTTTAACAATGGGTGCCCCCTTCCGGCTGCAGGACACCTTAACCAGATTTAATTCAGGTTTGTGGATTGCCTTTGTTCACATTTAGAAAAACTGATATTCGCCACATAGTTTTATCCTAAAGCAAGAGTCCTGATTTGCACTTGGTGAGTCAGCCTTGCCACTGTCTTATCTATTTATTACTTTCCAGAGATAGTTAATAAGAACAGAGAGGACAAGCATAATGCATGCTCTCCAATGTGCCTACCTTGCATCCTGCACCATTTTCAGCGATCCATAAAGTGTTCTTCAACTTGAGAAGAAAACTGGTTATCCTAAACTACCACAAAACATAGAATGAATGATCACCTCACCAAATTCTTATTTATCTTTAGCATGGGTCTCATTTTTATTTGTATGGAAGCTTGACTAGGCCTTCAGTTATGGAAATGATGGGGAACTCATACTACATCCAACATGTGTAGGATGGGAGTCCCTTAAATAACTTCATAAGTCATTGTTGGAAAGCAAACAGCATAGTGATTTGAGGGAAGTTCTCATTCTTTTCTTTTCTTTTCTTTTTTTTTTCTTTTTTTCTTTTTTGGTTTTTCGAGACAGGGTTTCTCTGTAAAGCTTTGGCTGTCCTGGAACTCACTTTGTAGACCAGGCTGGCCTCAAACTCAGAAATCCGCCTGCCTCTACCTCCCAAGTGCTGGGATTAAAGGCGTAGGCCACCACTGCCTGGTAGAAGTTCTCATTCTTATGACTATTGTCAGAACTTTAAGTGTTTTAAGTACTTGGTGTGAGTCCAGCTGGAATTATAGTCATATTAAAACTGTATTTGTGGCTAAAGAGGGAAATGATCTCCATTCCCTGAAGAGGTTTCTACTGTACATATGGAACTTCCTTCTCTTCATTCTCTATAAGCTTCTCAGTGACCTATTTTCTCCAAAATGTACACTCTGTAAGCAGGCCAAAAATATTCTAATTCACAACTGTATTAAAAGAACAGAAATCTTAAAAGAAAGGATTTTTTTTTTTTTTTTTTGAGACAGGGTTTCTGTGCATAGCTCTGGCTATCCTGGAACTCACTCTATAGACCAGGCTGGTGTTGAACTCAGAAATCCACCTGCCTCTGCCTCTCAAGTGCTGGGATTAAAGGTATTCGCCACCACTGCCCAGCTGAAAGGATATCTGTCGAGTCTGCTCTCGACCAGACCAGCAAGAACGACATGACAGTCGGATTCTTCTCAACAGCCTTTATTGCAGGAATGTCTTGCTGCTTCTATGGGGACCCCCGACACCCAGGGAGCTCTGCTTATATGCACCCAGCACAGGAGAAGGCTCCGTGGCCCCCTGGGATTGGTCAGTCTCCTGGCACCCAATTTGCATGCACCCGCTCGGGAGGGGTTGGCGCCAAATTCGAATTGACGCCTGCACAGTGGTGTTTATGACAACGGCAACCGGAAACCGGCGCCATCTTGGAGTTGGCTTCCCACAGATATCTTCTTGAGAATGTGTTTGATAACTTTTATGAGTTTCTGTTCTATTGCTGAGATAAAACACTATGACTGAGGTACATATGGGAGAAAGAATTTGTATAGGCTTATAGTTTAAATGTCTGTGATGAAAGAGTGGAGGCAAGGTGACTTGAGCAGAAAGTTGAGAACTTATAAGTTGAACCATAAGGTCAAGGAGAGAGAAAATGAAATTATGAATCTTTAAACTCTAAATAAAGTTTGACTATCCAGTAACACACCTCCTCCTAAACATGACCAAACAACCAACTGAGATCAAACATTGATATTTGAGCCTTGGGGAGATATCTCATTCGAACTAGCACATGAGGCACCAAGCTATAACTTCAAATTATCTTCAGTCCAAATTGATACTTATACCTGTGTCTGTATCCTAAGATTTCTAAAACTTTTTCATTGTGGCATAACTGGGTTTATGGTTGATCAGTAGATAACTGACTGAAGTAACAAAATCTGACTTTTAAAATTAAGTCTCTAGTTAAGTTTGCATTTACTATTGAGGGATAAAACTATTAATGAGCATTGTGATATATTCAAATAAGTTGTTATATACCACTAATAATAAGAACACTACCTCTACCAAAGCAGTAAGTCCCATCAACTAAATCCATCATAGCCATTAAGAAATGTAAACCGTTTTAGTAACTCAGCAACAGTATACTGCAATTTTGTTATAATGTGGGTTTTACTTAGATGAATATAAATAATATTCTAATATGTTGAAAAAATAAAACGAGTTCAAGTAAGCCCAATGGACAATGGGACATTTATTTTAATTCCATTAATTAATGGATGTCATTGTTTTGAAGAGGACCTGTTTCCCTTCCTCTTGAGTCATTTGTAAAATGTGTCATTTTGTCACCAGCTCACTCTTTTTTTTGAAGCACACTATTTTGAGTAACCTGGATAAAGATCTCACCTACTTTATAAAGATACATGGAAAATAGCATAGGTCCACATGTAGTCATAGGACAAGGTAAACCTAGAGAGCTCAAATAAGGGTGGATGCAGGATATGCTCAGATGTCAAACAGAGCTAGATTCAGATGGCTGCCCTGCCACACATCAAGTACTTGTGAAATTACTGACCTTGCTTGAATCTCACTCTAGGTCTTTACACCAATTTAAAGTGTTATTATACACCTAGCAGGTGATATCTCAGCTAAAGTCAGTGTGGATCAGCTGAGTTTTCAAGGAATATTTTTTTCAGTTATCAGTGTGGACTGTTTCCTTTTTGAGAAGTTTGAGAATGGAGAAATTTGAGAATTGAGAAATCCAGTAATTCCTCAATCTGAGAAGCTCTAGTTGATTGAAGTTTGGAATCTGAATAGTCTCTTTTTCCCCCCACTTTGGGGTTCATGTTGTATATAAATAATTACATTTGTAATGTTTCTTTCCTGTGGTTAAACAGCTTCTATGTAATTTCACAGTGGATATAAATAAAATACTCTTTCAATTAGAAAGGCAGAAAAACAAAGAGTGAGATGATTTACTTTGGGGCAGTTTAGTATTTTGTTATTTGATGAGGTGGGCACTTCAGCCATAGCTGAAAAGGTGATGTTTGCGAAGACAGTGTTGGCCTGGAAGATTGTGCAAAATTTGCTAAAGGGACAAGGACAAAAAGGGACTTTTAGGAGATATCCAGAAAATACGTTGGACAGCACAGAACTAGTGAGAGTTACAAGTATATAGTGAATCCATTCTGATGTGACTGCAATAAGAAGTGAATTGAGGTAGATGAGCTCGGGATGGAAGACTAAGATTTGAATTGCTGGGATAGAAGACTTCAAGCTATACCATTTAACCAAAGACTTTTTTGGTTCTCTAGATAGAAGGGACTTGGGGCAAAGGAATGCCTTTATCATTTTTCTCCTTTGGGAAGATTTTCTGAGTAAAAGAAGACATGTGAGGCAAAGAACAAGAAACCAGATCTTGAGAAATTCCAGTCTATACCTTAGTCAATCAAGTTTATTCACTGCAGTGAGTTTAAGGCACTTAGTCACATATTTCAGCTGATAAGTAGTATTATCTGCATCTGCACATCAATGATTTTCCCAAGGGTTGTTTTCTGTTATTATTGTTGACTCCTGGATTGAGTCTAAGAGGTATCAACTAGCTTAAAGTAACCTCCAATCTTCCCATTTAAATATAAGTGATATGTCCATCATACAGACGTTGCTTCATTTCTAATTAAGTCACAAACGACTGCCCTATGTTTTTGTACTTTATTGATGTTCACTGGCAGATACATTTTCTGTGCTTTAGTAAAAAACCTCTTTGATTGCCTACTGACTAATTTCCCTAGGATATAGCATGAAGATGAAGGAATTTTTTTTGTTAGTTTCCAAGATACTTTTTATAAACACCACTATACACTAACAAGACATTTAGTTTTAGTACAAAGGAGTTTTTGTATGCTTTGCCTGTAAAGAATAGCAAACATTTTCAAAATACTAAAGGCATCAAATTTATTGCCCAACACAGTGCATTTTTTTTATAAGTATGGGCACCATTAACTGTTTGAAGGAATAATAGATTCAGATTTCTTTGGAGAGAAAGAGAAGACAACTTACAAGAAGCTAATTGATTAATGTAGTCATAGAAACAGGAAGTTTTATTGGAAATCAATGAATGTGACTTGGAAACGTAAGGTACCTTCCTGGGAAGCCAATTAAGCATAAAATGTTTGAAATGCCTGAAACAGTTCAGTCTTTGAATTCATAGTGAAATGATGATGTTCTTTTAAAATGTATTTTATTTCTCTTTATCTAATATTCCCTTGGAGACATGTTTAGAATTGAAAAACCAAATTATAAAAATTTTAAAATGTGTTCTCCTCCTCCAAGTACTTCTCGTTGCCTTTCAGATATGCTTGTCAGTTTTTCTCCTTGGTACTATCCTGCTGGGTTTCTGCTTTTTCTTTCACACTTTTCCTGGAATCTCCTAATTCCAACTGTATAATGTATCCAAGACAGGCTGGCTAGAAAAAGGGTTGACTGTGTCAAGGGGCTCAATAGGTCTTTGATTGCTACATAAAACTCAGATGTAGGACTGAGTACCTAATATGGTGCCAGATACTCCAAATTCCTTATTAAGTAGGACTTGAGAAAGAATAAAGAATACATTTTCAATTCACTAGCCCTTTCATTTGACTCAAGGACCCTGCTAACTCAGAGAGCTCTGATCATTCATGCAGAAGGAATATTCATGTGTAGCACTGCCACTACACATCCTGATTATGACTCTTTCGAAGCCCAGTTACACAGGGAATGTTGTCAAAATCATAGTACATGCTAATGATTTGGAATATCACTGTTAAAGGCCAGTGATTGAAGGAGTTCCATTAACTTTACTGTAGATTTAGCTTATTTAATAATTTAAATCCTTCATGTTAATGTGGGTAGCTATTAAGACACATGTGTGCATGCACATGTTTGAAGAGGCCAATGAAGAATAGAAAAAGGAAACAGTTGATGTTGATGGACTTAGGGCTTCAGAGTAAACCTATAGGGTGCTTTACCTTTGTTCCTTATGATGGTTGCTAACATACTAGTAGTTTTCAGGCATACAGCATTTGGACAATAGTAGATATCTCTTGCTGCAAACTACATTTGAATTATAAGGCAGCATTGACTAAACAGTACTGAAATGACACCTGTCTTGAAAACGACCACATAGCCTTATAATCTGTATTCATTCAGACAGCCTGGTAGGAGGTATATTTACTTCTACATTTTGTGTGCACAGACGGAACCATAATGAGAAACAGTGACAAGGGCAATAAAAAGAAAGTCACATTTTCCTAATCTATGCATAGCTGTTTGAGATAAATATGCTTCCTTGCAGGAAGATGTTACTTAGCCTAAAACAAAATGAATGAAATACTGAAGGTTCTCAGTGTTGTGATGAGAATATGTTTTGGCTGAAAGGCTTAATTTTCAGAAGTAAGTCATGGGCTACTGTTAAAACCTGATATTAGGCATATAGAACATAAATAAATTCAGTTCAATGAGTTGTCAAGACACTAGAACACAATTATTGTATATACATACGTGTGTGTGTATGTGTTTGTGTGCCTGTGTGTGGTCACTACATTTTTTTCTGTATTCAACCTGTTATCCATTTCTTAGGTTTAGTAGAAAAATATGTTCAATACATCTAGTTGTGGGTACGTAGGTGTTAGACTTGAACAAACACAAAGATGTGTGCTGTAGCATTACTTAACTCATATTCATTTTTTTTGGTTTTTTGAAACATTAATAAAAGAATAGTAGTAATTATCAATAAAAGGAAATACCTGCCTTCTTTCAACTATTGACAAAGGTGTTATTTTCATTTACCTTCAAATGCTTGAGCCATTGAAGCTACAAAAAGGAAATAAATAAATTATACTTTTTTTCTGAGCCATTGAGGTGTTGATGAATGGAAAGAAAGAAATTCTCTACCAAGAACTCAAACACTGAATGAGCTATTCTGAATTTCATTTCTTTGCCTGATTTTAGAGATCTCTAGAGCCAGAGGACAGAGATGAGTGAGTGCAGTTTCTCTTTTACTCATTCTAGCATACACATGGATGCATTGGGCATTTATTCCTCTAACCAGAACGTCACTTTTATCAGTATCTTCAAGTTAAAGCTATAAAATGCTAGGGTTCCAGGAACTTCCAGGCCTGGAGCAGCTTGAAATAGGACAGAGAAAGACTTAGGTGTGGCTTTAAAGACTGATGGTCTCTGGACATCTAGCTCTCTAACTATACTGAATGCTGATGATAACTTTTTAAAAACTCTGAAAAACCTTGATTATTCTGAGGGTTAAAAGCCAGATTAACTCTTATAGCTTAGCAGTCAGGAATGAAGTAATGTAGCCTTTGTTCTATCTTTGCAGGAATTATGCTGCTCTAACTTTCACCCTGCTAGTACAAGTCACAGGAAGAAAAAGGGACACTTTGAAAAGTGATTCTAGCATTTATTTTTAAGTTGTAAAAGTTTCCTATGAAAGCTCTCTAAGAAAATGTGAAAAAGCAGAATGAGTGGATAAAGAGGATAAGAGAAAATTCTTCTGTCTCCCTTCTTCGTCCTCAGCACTTATACATCTTCAGAATACATGATCACGTGGTAAAAAGTTCATCATAAGTTCACACAGAAAATCAAATCATAAATCGAATAAGAAGTTTAAAACAGTGCATGTTTGCATGAATGTCCATTAGTAGTATTTATCTGGCTAAACACTCATCACCTGCCACAACTCCACAGGTTCATCAAGAGTTAAAAAACATAACTAAGGTATTACTGAAGTTTTGTATAGATAAACTCAGTCAATATTTTATCTTCTGTCTTAGCACATAATAAATTGTTAGTTCCTTCTTTACGACCTTTGGTTAATGGTTTTACAACCTCTTGGAATGTGCTCAGAGTAGTAGAAAGTCACTATCTAGAAGCAATTAACTGGTGACACATGGGAGAGTGACAGAGTTCTCATTGCAGTTTTGACTATCAGAGCAGACTTAACAGCAGTCCCATTATAAAAGAGCTTAACAAATACTGATATAATTTTAGAAACTCTTATAGAATCGTCATAAAGAATTGAAAAGTCATCCATTTGTCTATATACCATTACTGCAAGACAGTACATCTTCGTAGATCTGCAGAGATATGCTCAAAAGGGTGTGCTAATACCTAGTGATTGTCATATATGATTAATAACAATAGGAAAAGAATATTAATAGCAGGGATTTTTTTCCTAAAATGATTTCTCCTGGTCCTTGCATATGGGAGCTAATCTGTTGTGGATTATTATAATCTGAGGGAGACAATCTCAGGAAGATCACCTGCTAGTTATTAGCTTCTTGGCTACTGACACTGGGACTAGGGAGATGGCTCAATGGGTAAAGTGCTTTATGCACATGAGGACCAGTATGGGAGAATCACCAGAATCCTCATAAAACCTGGATGAACAGCATGATCACTGTGGTTTAGAGCCATGAAGAGATATGGGACACTTGAGAACCTCTGGAAGTTTGGTGTCTAGTTACCTAGGTGAAAACAGGAGATCCTATCTCAAGGTGAGTGTGAGGAATGATTCCAGATGTTGTCCTCTACCTCCATCCTCTGTGGCATCAGTATGCCTGCATTCCCAAACACGATCACACAGAGACATGCACACACACAAGCACAATGCTAAATATGATCAACCCCATATAGTTTTAAATATTAATTTACTACTTTAGTGGCATCAGGTCTAACTGCAGGTAGTAAGAAGACTTACACACTTAGTCTTCAAACTTATACTCAGTATTTTTCAGTTTTTTATTTCTTAGGAACTTAATTAAAATGTTTCGAAATGTCAACTAAAATGCTCTTTTATTTTCATTATATTTAAAATTCTGGTATGATATTGCCACAGTCTTGGAGGTGGTGATTGTTACCTAGTTGACGAATATCACTCTGGTTCTGTTCTCTTAAGGTTGTTCTAGAAGTTAAAATATACCCCACCTTTCACTGTCACTGTTCTGAGAGCCATTTTCCCCCAAAGTGCCTATCTTTCTTTTCTACAACTGAAGATGCCAGGATACAGTCATAAGAGGAATGCCTTCTTGGAGCTATTCCTGGGAAATGTTTGATGCACAACTAATCACATGGTGTTTCTGTAGTCTGAAGTGGGTTGCATTTTAAAATCCCACAATGAAATAAAATGATAAATGAGAGGAAGGCACTTACCTGCACGCTGGCTATTCTAAACTGACAAACCTATGTACATATATCAACTATGTCTTACATGAATTCTGTAGGCATTTGTGATCAGCAGATGGTGCTGCTCTTGAGTCAATGACCTGGATTTCTTCCTCTTCATTCCCCTCATCCCTTCTGCATGAGCTTTCCAGTGACTTTGCTCAGTTTCAGTCATTTACCTTGTAAGTTGCTTAAACTTGAATTAAAACAACAACAACAAAAACAGTCACAGATCTCACAAGTCAAATTTGGAAGTAGTATACATGTTGTCTATGGCATTCTCTTTGCTATAACTGAAATAGTGGATGCTCACTGTTACAAATGAAGAAGTAATGCATCCCTGTGACATCAGGAAAAAGTAGTAGTCTTTGACAGTGCTAAACAGTGGAGTAACTTTGGTGACTCTTCAATCACCCTTTTAAGGAAAATTTTGCTTATATTCATGAAAGGGAGAGATAATAATTAGATAATTTTAAAGGAACTTCAATTTCTATATATAAGTACAAAGGAGTAAATACATAGTTCCTACAATCCATCCATGTCTTAATTACCATTTTGTACCTAACTAACTTTGTATAATTTGTAAGCAATTTCTACTTGTCTATATTAGCACAGTATTTCTTTGTAACAGCTATGATGCAATCAATACAACATTCCACAAATAACTTTGATCTCCAAATGATAATACATCCTATCATTTTGAGTATAAAAGGACAAGAAGTAAATCATCCAAATTCTCTCCCTTTTTCTGTGGTGCACATGTGTGTTAATATGGGTGTGTGTACAATGGAGCCCAAAGTTGATGCTGGTACAATGGAGCCCAAAGGTTGATGCTGGTTCATTTCTCCACAGCTCTCCACTTTATTATTTGAGCAAGGCTATCTCATTGAATCAGGAACACATCGATGGTAGGCTGGTTAATCAATGAGCTTCAATGATGTGCTTGTTTCTATACTCTCAGAGCTGAAGTTTTAAATGCCTCTCACCTTCCTGGGCTTGTAGATGCATCCTGAAGGTCTCAATGAGGGTCCTCATGCTTGGGCAGCAGATACAACTATTTCCCCAGAGATACTCAATACTCAATATTTTTGAGTTTTTTATCTCCTGATAACTTAATTAAAATCTTTTGAAATGTCGATTAAAATGGTATTAATTTTAAATTATTTTTAGTCCTCTAAATCTTTAAGATTGTTTCCAGAAAGTTGTATTCTTGGTTCTAGAGAACTGGAACCAATTTCATGGAATAGGTATAGTGAGAAAAACAGAATGAGTCTGGGAGAAACTGGCACATGCAGAAAAATGTGAGAATCAGAAAGTTGACAGAGTAGTTTTTATTCAAGTCTGAAGGTCAGAGAAAACTGGATAAAAAGAAGAATCTGTACAACATAGAATCTGAACCCAGGACTGAAGGAAGAGAAAACCTGAACTGGTCTAAGACACAGAGTGAAAAAAGGAAAAGAGAGGTCCAGGGGCAGTGTTTTTTTTCTTTTTCTTTTTCTTTTTATCTTTTTTTCAAACAAGTATCCTTTATTAAAGAAAAAAATTGGTTAAGCACCAAATTGTGTGCTTTTACATTGCATGTATAATAAGAAAGATGAGTACAACACTAGGTGAGCAAGTACTTATCTCTGAAGTCAGGAATAGGAAATGTAAAGAAAAGCAACACTACAATGTGGAAAGGCTGCATTAAGGAGCAGAAGGCGACAGTCAAAACAGTGATTAGATATTTCATAGTATTGCTATAAATGCCTGCTTAATATTTTCCTTATACTTTTTTTAATGTTTTTTAATTAGGTATTTTCCTCATTTACATTTCCAATGCTATCCCAAAAGTCCCCCATACCCACCCCCCCCAATCCCCTACCCACCCACTGCCCCTTTTTGGCCCTGGTGTTCCCCTGTACTGGGGCATATAAAGTTTGCAAGTCCAATGGGCCTCTCTTTCCAGTGATGGCCGACTAGGCCATCTTTTGATACATATGCAGCTAGAGTCAAGAGCTCCGGGGTACCGGTTAGTTCATAATGTTGTTCCACCTATAGGGTTGCAGACCCCTTTAGCTCCTTGGGTGCTTTCTCTAGCTCCTCCATTGGGGGCCCTGTGATCCATCCAATACCTGACTGTGAGCATCCACTTCTGTGTTCACTAGGCCCTGGCATAGTCTCACAAGAGTTTCCTTATACTTTTAATACTTGAGAGTGTTAATTGAACATATTTAGATATAAATATGCAAGAGATGGCATTTATAGTATGCTGTGGACAATCCTCTTAATGTCATGATGGGAAAGCCATCTGTAAAGCCAAGAACAGTTTATTTTACCCTTTATTCAGGTTTTTAATTTATTTGAATTTCTGTCTTCTCTTTATCTCTCTCTACTGTCAAATATCAATTTGTTTTATTTTTTAAACTTTTAAAATTGGAAACAGATTCTTCTCTTATACAATACAGCTCACCACAGTTTCCCTCTGTTCACTTCTCCTAGCTCCCCCCAACTACCCCTCTCTCCCACATTCACTTTATTTCCTCTTCAGAAAAGGACAATCTTGACTCAATCTTAAATGTTTTCTGAATGGCGTTCTGTTTTTTTCTTTGTTTATAAAATTTTCTTTGGTTTTACTGAGATATAGGTTCAATCTAAGTCACTACACGTAGCACAGGCTATGCTCAGACTAGTGCCAATTCTGTTGCATCTTTCTCTCAAGTGCTATATTGACAGGCTTGACCCACCCCATCTGACTGTGTGTGCAAAGATGTATATTTCTGGGTTTATATATGTTTCTTATGCTTTTTCTTAAGCTCCTTTTCCTGTTTGTTTTTTGTCATATTCTGATTTTTATACTACAGATGTCTATTTTGTTGAGTTACGAGAGACAGATAGGGTATGGATCTATATGGGAGTTTAATGTGGGAGAATCAGGGATGGGAAGGGAGCAGGAAAACTGTAATCACAACATATTGTATGAATAAGGCCTATTCTCAATAATATGTATGTATATTATATTCTCTATGTATATTTATGTATTATATACATTATATATTAACATATTATATGGTATTTCCTTACATATATTCTCAATTAGATATATGTATAAAAAGTTTATATATATAAAATGTTCAAAATGACATATACACAAACATACGTTCAAGTGGATTTCCCTTTGAAATCGGTGTTTCTTAGTTGTCATGCGTCTATTGCTTTTGAGAAGTCTTTCTATAAACGAAGTCTAGCTTCTATGCTAACTTGTAAGACTAACTTTTCATGTCCCTAGCTTTCATGTCTCTGTTTTATAAACATGCCTCTGAATGTGAATCTTTTCTAGAACCCTCTACATAAAGTAAATTGATGAATTCATGAGCTAGTTAAGAAAACAATTTCATTGTTCTTTCCTTTCAATCTGTCTCTGACTCCTTTTTAATACTTCTAGATCTTCGATTCCATGCTTGTATTCACAATCTTCTGTGCTGTATACCATAATGATTATGTGATTATTTTATTAAACATAGACAATTTAGATAATTGAACATGCACATGTAATTATAAAATAATACAGAAAGATAGCACATTATCTCTTTCAGTACTAACATCATATACATCTATCTTGCAGTGTGACAAATGGAGCTGTAAGGAAAGTCAAATAGGTGATGATTCTTTTTCTGACTCATAACATTAAGATGAAAGTGATGATAAGGATGAAGAAGTTGATGTTTTCTGATAAGCATGAGATTTTAGGGTATATTTCCTTACAGGGTGAAATATGAAATATACTTATTCTCAAAATTTTAAGAGGCATATTAAAGACTCTTGATAAATAAATCTGAGCAGATTGAACTCACACTCTAAAGCTGAGAATATCATTTTCACTTGCAAGAAGCAGTAATGTGGGTAAATGAAATCCTTTATCAGCACACAGATAAGTTTAGTAAACATACAGCCTCTCTTAAGAGGGACAAGGGGAAGTTTACCTTCACCATATATGACCTGAGTGTGGATCCTCAGAGCCCATGTAAAAATGAAGGTGTAATGCCTGGAAAGTCAGAGCTTAAGATGTGGAGAAAGTAGGATCCTGAGGCTTTCTGAGCAATCACTGAGCTCCAAATTCAGTAAGAGACCTTGTCTTAAAAAATAAGTTGGATGGGCCAGAGTTGTGGCTCAGTGTGTAAAAGAACTCACTGTTCAGAACTGAGGACCTTTAGCACACATGGAAAAAGTGAGGCATGTTTATACATACCTATAACTTAGTGCTGTGGGGCAAAGAGTTAAGAGAGAGTAGAGACAAGAAACCCTCTTGTGCTTGCTGGCCAACAGCTTATCTGAGAAAACAACGCATTCTATGTTCAATGAGAGATCCTTGGAAAAAATTAAAGAAGACAGTTATAAGGGACATTTGATGATCTCCGTTGTCACGTGCAGATGTGTGCATGTATACCAACACACATACTCATGCATGCACACATGCTAACCCACACAATGAAGTGGAAACCAATTTAAAAAGGTATGCTGTTGAACTCTGGCCTCCACATAGCAAACACTCATGTGTACTTCCTTCACATGCACACACAAAACATTTTTTTTCAAAAATACACATTTATAAACAGAAAAATATACATGAGAAGGCAAAAAGGTTTCATTTGAAATATTCAACAAAACAAAATTAACAAGGGAAAGACAGTGAATTCAATAAATATTTGAATACCTTGCCTCATTTCTAACCTGGACCAGTCTTCAGAGTCCAAATACAAAAAGTAAAAAGTGCAGATTTCGACGCAGAAGAGCATGAAGCACAAGAGAATTGTTTCATTGCTTTTAAAATTTTTTGATGAGGGTCTCACTTAACCCAGGCTAGCCTCAAGCTTGTACTATAGCCAAGAGTGACTTTTGCTCCTCCTGTTTCCATGTCCTCTGTGTTGGAGTTGAAAGATTTACATAATCATGCCAAGTTTTTCTGATTTTGGAGACTCAACTTTTTGCCCTGTATATGCCAAAGAGACTCTATACAATCTAATGGATACCTCCATTTTTATATAGATTCACTGCCATTTCAGATCAAAGTACACTGGAATAAGGGAGTTACAAGGCCAATTCAAGGGCAATTGAACATGGGAGCCAAAGTAACATTCATATCTTGGGACATAAATCACCTTAATCTTCCATCGATATTTAGACTTGGAACTTATAGGAACAAGAAAATTGTAAGAAAGTGGGCTGGGGGTATCTGAAAGTTGACTCATGTTATGTGGTATGTTCACTTGATCTTGGAGCTCATCTCACGTAACTTTAGTGAAAGCTGAGTTGTGCACAACATTCTTCTTTTCGAAATTCCAATGTAGAAAAAAAAAAAAAGAAAAAGTAAAAGCACTGTGGTTGGTATTACGGAAGGGATGAGCTTGTTATGCAAAACGAGTGGAGTGTCACAAATGGCTGGATATATGCATAACGCTATAGGTACTCAGATTTCCCTCTAGTATACAGAGAGTTATTGGAAAGTGGCCAGATATATATTAGATCAGTGCTGATAGGTTAACCTGGGTTCTTTCAAAAGTCATGTTCAGAGGGAACTTTCTCAGAGGTTATATTCCTAGGGAGTCTACAATCACAAGGAGTCAGAGCATTATAGAAATACAAATTCACTGTCTCCTTTCCTCCATCTGAGAAGCCCTTAAGGATCCCAGACCAGAGAATTTTGTGGTATCAGTGAGGGCTTTGTTGCATCTGTTAGATGGCTCTCTCTCTACTTAACTCTTTCCCTTGATTTGTAAAAATTATTTATGTATTTACATCCCAAATGCTGCCTCAATTCTTGGTCCCATCACAAAGGATTCTTTTTCCTGCTCCACTCCCCTTCAACTCTGCGAGCATGCCCTCTCCATTTTCACCCATGCTGGTGCATCAAAACTGCAGGAGACCAAATAAGGCAGCTCTCTTTTGCATGTTCACCCAGGGTCTTGGACCAGTCTATGTATGCTCTTTGGTTGGTAGCTGATTCTCTGGGAGCTCCCAGGGTTCCAGGTTAGTTGACACTGTTAGTCCTTCTATGAGGTTGCTATTCCCTTCTTCTAACTTTCCATAGGGGTCCCTGACCTCTGTACAATGTTTAGTTGTGGGTATCTGCTTCTGTCTCAGTCAGCTACTAGCTACTGCCTCTGGGAGGATAGCTATGCTACACTCCTGTCTGCAAGCACAACATGGCTTTGTAATATGTCAAGGATTGTTGTCTGTCCATAGGATGAGTCTCAAGTTGGTTTGGTCATTGGTCAGCTATTTTTTTTTTTTTTTACTCTCTGCTCCATCTTTGACCCTATATTTTCCCTGATTATACTGAGTCCCGTTCTTGAGATATAATAGATATCCCTTTCATGTTGAGGATCTTGATTGAAGAATTTATAAGTATTATGGGAAATTTTACATATAGTGTTAAGTGGAATATGACATATGTGACATAAATGAATGTAAAACAATGCCATGTTTATGCTGCTAATATATTAAGAGAGACAGGAGAAATAGACAGAGATAGATAGATAGATAGATAGATAGATAGATAGATTTGAGTGGAAAAAGTGATGCATCAGAGTGGCAATGATGAAATCTTATCTTTCCTGCTTTCTGCTTTCCCAGACTGTACCATTTAGAATAAAGTATTTTTAAATCATAGATACTTTATTTCAAACAATCATGGTATAGAATGGCAGAATAAAACACCATTTAACAAATCACTATATAATGTGCTGTGCTTGAAAATCTAGTTTCTATGTGAAAGTATTAGCATAATTTGATGAGTTAATTAGTAAAATGAAGACAGCTTCAGCTAGTCATCTTACACTATTTTTACTGTGTTTGGGCATGTCAATGTTATCATGGTGGCTAACGTCCAGACTCACAGCCCAAAGAAAGTCACAACAAGACCTCGAGAAATAAGATTAGCAAAAATCCAAATATACATTAGGGGGAAAAAAAGCACATATCTTTTAGAAAGCTCGATTTTGATGTCACCAGACATATATAAAATGCCAAATATCATTCTAATATTGTATTCAGCACATGCTAAGCAGTTTTTGGTTGGAGAAAGCAAGTTGAATTTAGTCCAGTAACTATTGCACCATTTAAAATAGGACTTTTTTTTGCACAGATAGAATAATATAGCTACAAAAGAAATAAAGAAATAAGTTTCTAAGGGATATAATGTTTGGTTTTTTAAATGTATAAAGTCCCCTACTTGAGAGCTGCAAAATACACTCAGATTCAAACTAAAAAAAAAAAAAAAAAAAAAAAAAAAAAAAAAGATAAAATGATGGCAGCAGACAGCATCTTATTAAGACACATGGGCTTTTGCTCTATATGTTGTTCCTGTTTATAGGTTACATTCTGTGTTATTGAAATATTTTGAAGACTCGAGCCCCGGGCTACCTTGCCAGCAGAGTCTTGCCCAACACCCGCAAGGGTCCACACGGGACTCCCCACGGGACCCTAAGACCTCTGGTGAGTGGATCACAGTGCCTGCCCCAATCCAATCGCGCGGAACTTGAGACTGCGGTACATAGGGAAGCAGGCTACCCGGGCCTGATCTGGGGCACAAGTCCCTTCCGCTCGACTCGTGACTCGAGCCCCGGGCTACCTTGCCAGCAGAGTCTTGCCCAACACCCGCAAGGGTCCACACAGGACTCCCCACGGGACCCTAAGACCTCTGGTGAGTGGATCACAGTGCCTGCCCCAATCCAATCGCGCAGAACTTGAGACTGCGGTACATAGGGAAGCAGGCTACCCGGGCTTGATCTGGGGCACAAACCCCTTCCACTCCACTCGAGCCCCGGCTACCTTGCCAGCTGAGTCGCCTGACACCCGCAAGGGCCCACACAGGATTCCACACGTGATCCTAAGACCTCTAGTGAGTGGAACACAACTTCTGCCAGGAGTCTGGTTCGAACACCAGATATCTGGGTACCTGCCTTGCAAGAAGAGAGCTTGCCTGCAGAGAATACTCTGCCCACTGAAACTAAGGAGAGTGCTACCCTCCAGGTCTGCTCATAGAGGCTAACAGAGTCACCTGAAGAACAAGCTCTTAACAGTGACAACTAAAACAGCTAGCTTCAGAGATTACCAGATGGCGAAAGGCAAACGTAAGAATCCTACTAACAGAAATCAAGACCACTCACCATCATCAGAACGCAGCACTCCCACCCCACCTAGTCCTGGGCACCCCAACACAACCGAAAATCTAGACCCAGATTTAAAAACATTTATCATGATGATGATAGAGGACATCAAGAAGGACTTTCATAAGTCACTTAAAGATTTACAGGAGAGCACTGCTAAAGAGTTACAGGCTCTTAAAGAAAAGCAGGAAAACACAGCCAAACAGGTGATGGAAATGAACAAAACCATACTAGAACTAAAAGGGGAAGTAGACACAATAAAGAAAACCCAAAGCGAGGCAACGCTGGAGATAGAAACCCTAGGAAAGAGATCTGGAACCATAGATGCGAGCATCAGCAACAGAATACAAGAAATGGAAGAGAGAATCTCAGGTGCAGAAGATTCCATAGAGAACATCGACACAACAGTCAAAGAAAATACAAAATGCAAAAGGATCCTAACTCAAAACATCCAGGTAATCCAGGACACAATGAGAAGACCAAACCTATGGATAATAGGAATTGATGAGAATGAAGATTTTCAACTTAAAGGGCCAGCTAATATCTTCAACAAAATAATAGAAGAAAACTTCCCAAACATAAAAAAAGAGATGCCCATGATCATACAAGAAGCATACAGAACTCCAAATAGACTGGACCAGAAAAGAAATTCCTCCCGACACATAATAATCAGAACAACAAATACACTAAATAAAGATAGAATATTAAAAGCAGTAAGGGAGAAAGGTCAAGTAACATATAAAGGAAGGCCTATCAGAATTACACCAGACTTTTCACCAGAGACTATGAAAGCCAGAAGAGCCTGGACAGATGTTATACAGACACTAAGAGAACACAAATGCCAGCCCAGGCTACTATACCCGGCCAAACTCTCAATTACCATAGATGGAGAAACCAAAGTATTCCACGACAAAACCAAGTTCACACAATATCTTTCCACGAATCCAGCCCTTCAAAGGATAATAACAGAAAAGAAGCAATACAAGGACGGAAATCACGCCCTAGAACAACCAAGAAAGTAATCATTCAACAAACCAAAAAGAAGACAGCCACAAGAACAGAATGCCAACTCTAACAACAAAAATAAAAGGGAGCAACAATTACTTTTCCTTAATATCTCTTAATATCAATGGACTCAATTCCCCAATAAAAAGACATAGACTAACAGACTGGCTACACAAACAGGACCCAACATTCTGCTGCTTACAGGAAACCCATCTCAGGGAAAAAGACAGACACTACCTCAGAGTGAAAGGCTGGAAAACAATTTTCCAAGCAAATGGACTGAAGAAACAAGCTGGAGTAGCCATTTTAATATCGGATAAAATCGACTTCCAACCCAAAGTTATCAAAAAAGACAAGGAGGGACACTTCATACTCATCAAAGGTAAAATCCTCCAAGAGGAACTCTCAATTCTGAATATCTACGCACCAAATGCAAGGGCAGCCACATTCATTAGAGACACTTTAGTAAAGCTCAAAGCATACATTGCACCTCACACAATAATAGTGGGAGACTTCAACACACCACTTTCTTCAAAGGACAGATCGTGGAAACAGAAACTAAACAGGGACACAGTGAAACTAACAGAAGTTATGAAACAAATGGACCTGACAGATATCTACAGAACATTTTATCCTAAAACAAAAGGATATACCTTCTTCTCAGCACCTCACGGGACCTTCTCCAAAATTGACCATATAATTGGTCACAAAACAGGCCTCAATAGATACAAAAATATTGAAATTGTCCCATGTATCCTATCAGACCACCATGGCCTAAGACTGATCTTCAATAACAACATAAATAATGGAAAGCCAACATTCACGTGGAAACTGAATAACACTCTTCTCAATGATACCTTGGTCAAGGAAGGAATAAAGAAAGAAATTAAAGACTTTTTAGAGTTTAATGAAAATGAAGCCACAACGTACCCAAACCTATGGGACACAATGAAAGCATTTCTAAGAGGGAAACTCATAGCGCTGAGTGCCTCCAAGAAGAAACGGGAGACAGCACATACTAGCAGCTTGACAACACATCTAAAAGCCCTAGAAAAAAAGGAAGCAAATTCACCCAAGAGGAGTAGACGGCAGGAAATAATCAAACTCAGGGGTGAAATCAACCAAGTGGAAACAAGAAGAACTATTCAAAGAATTAACCAAACGAGGAGTTGGTTCTTTGAGAAAATCAACAAGATAGATAAACCCTTAGGTAGACTCACTAAAGGGCACAGGGACAAAATCCTAATTAACAAAATCAGAAATGAAAAGGGAGACATAACAACAGATCCTGAAGAAATCCAAAACACCATCAGATCCTTCTACAAAAGGCTATACTCAACAAAACTGGAAAACCTGGACGAAATGGACAAATTTCTGGACAGATACCAGGTACCAAAGTTGAATCAGGATCAAGTTGACCATCTAAACAGTCCCATATCACCTAAAGAAATAGAAGCAGTTATTAATAGTCTCCCAACCAGAAAAAGCCCAGGACCAGATGGGTTTAGTGCAGAGTTCTATCAGACCTTCAAAGAAGATCTAATTCCAATTCTGCACAAACTATTTCACAAAATAGAAGTAGAAGGTACTCTACCCAACTCATTTTATGAAGCCACTATTACTCTGATACCTAAACCACAGAAAGACCCAACAAAGATAGAGAACTTCAGACCAATTTCTCTTATGAATATCGATGCAAAAATCCTCAATAAAATTCTCGCTAACCGAATCCAAGAACACATTAAAGCAATCATCCATCCTGACCAAGTAGGTTTTATTCCAGGGATGCAGGGATGGTTTAATATACGAAAATCCATCAATGTAATCCATTATATAAACAAACTCAAAGACAAAAACCACATGATCATCTCGTTAGATGCAGAAAAAGCATTTGACAAGATCCAACACCCATTCATGATAAAAGTTTTGGAAAGATCAGGAATTCAAGGCCCATACCTAAACATGATAAAAGCAATCTACAGCAAACCAGTAGCCAACATCAAAGTAAATGGAGAGAAGCTGGAAGCAATCCCACTAAAATCAGGGACTAGACAAGGCTGCCCACTTTCTCCCTACCTTTTCAACATAGTACTTGAAGTATTAGCCAGAGCAATTCGACAACAAAAGGAGATCAAGGGGATACAAATTGGAAAAGAGGAAGTCAAAATATCACTTTTTGCAGATGATATGATAGTATATATAAGTGACCCTAAAAATTCTACCAGAGAACTCCTAAACCTGATAAACAGCTTCGGTGAAGTAGCTGGATATAAAATAAACTCAAACAAGTCAATGGCCTTTCTCTATACAAAGAATAAACAGGCTGAGAAAGAAATTAGGGAAACAACACCCTTCTCAATAGTCACAAATAATATAAAATATCTTGGCGTGACTCTAACTAAGGAGGTGAAAGATCTGTATGATAAAAACTTCAAATCTCTGAAGAAAGAAATTAAAGAAGATCTCAGAAGATGGAAAGATCTCCCATGCTCATGGATTGGCAGGATCAACATTGTAAAAATGGCTATCTTGCCAAAAGCAATCTACAGATTCAATGCAATCCCCATCAAAATTCCAACTCAATTCTTCAACGAATTGGAAGGAGCAATTTGCAAATTTGTCTGGAATAACAAAAAACCTAGGATAGCAAAAAGTCTTCTCAAGGATAAAAGAACTTCTGGCGGAATCACCATGCCAGACCTAAAGCTTTACTACAGAGCAATTGTGATAAAAACTGCATGGTACTGGTATAGAGACAGACAAGTAGACCAATGGAATAGAATTGAAGATCCAGAAATGAACCCACACACCTATGGTCACTTGATCTTCGACAAGGGAGCTAAAACCATCCAGTGGAAGAAAGACAGCATTTTCAACAATTGGTGCTGGCACAACTGGTTGTTATCGTGTAGAAGAATGCGCATCGATCCATACTTATCTCCTTGTACTAAGGTCAAATCTAAGTGGATCAAGGAACTTCACATAAAACCAGAGACACTGAAACTTATAGAGGAGAAAGTGGGGAAAAGCCTTGAAGATATGGGCACAGGGGAAAAATTCCTGAACAGAACAGCAATGGCTTGTGCTGTAAGATCGAGAATCGACAAATGGGACCTAATGAAACTCCAAAGTTTCTGCAAGGCAAAAAACACCGTCAATAAGACAAAAAGACCACCAACAGATTGGGAAAGGATCTTTACCTATCCTAAATCAGATAGGGGACTAATATCCAACATATATAAAGAACTCAAGAAGGTGGACTTCAGAAAATCAAATAACCCCATTAAAAAATGGGGCTCAGAACTGAACAAAGAATTCTCACCTGAGGAATACCGAATGGCAGAGAAGCACTTGAAAAAATGTTCAACATCCTTAATCATCAGGGAAATGCAAATCAAAACAACCCTGAGATTCCACCTCACACCAGTCAGAATGGCTAAGATCAAAAATTCAGGTGACAGCAGATGCTGGCGAGGATGTGGAGAAAGAGGAACACTCCTCCATTGTTGGTGGGAGTGCAGGCTTGTACAACCACTCTGGAAATCAGTCTGGCGGTTCCTCAGAAAACTGGACATAGTACTACCGGAGGATCCAACAATACCTCTCCTGGGCATATATCCAGAAGATGCCCCAACAGGTAAGAAGGACACATGCTCCACTATGTTCATAGCAGCCTTATTTATAATAGCCAGAAGCTGGAAAGAACCTAGATGCCCCTCAACAGAGGAATGGATACAGAAAATGTGGTACATCTACACAATGGAGTACTACTCAGCTATTAAAAAGAATGAATTTATGAAATTCCTAGCCAAATGGATGGACCTGGAGGGCATCATCCTGAGTGAGGTAACACATTCACAAAGAAACTCACACAATATGTATTCACTGATAAGTGGATATTAGCCCCAAACCTAGGATACCCAAGATATAAGATATAATTTGCTAAACACATGAAACTCAAGGAGAATGAAGACTGAAGTGTGGACACTATGCCCCTCCTTAGATTTGGGAACAAAACACCCATGGAAGGAGTTACAGAGACGGAGTTTGGAGCTGAGATGAAAGGATGGACCATGTAGAGACTGCCATAGCCAGGGATCCACCCCATAATCAGCATCCAAACGCTGACACCATTGCATACACTAGCAAGATTTTATTGAAAGGACGCAGATGTAGCTGTCTCTTGTGAGACTATGCCGGGGCCCAGCAAACACAGAAGTGGATGCTCACAGTCAGCTAATGGATGGATCATAGGGCTCCCAATGGAGGAGCTAGAGAAAGTAGCCAGGGAGCTAAAGGGATCTGCAACCCTATAGGTGGAACAACATTATGAGCTAACCAGTACCCCGGAGCTCTTGACTCTAGCTGCATATTTATCAAAAGATGGCCTAGTCGGCCATCACTGGAAAGAGAGGCCCATTGGACTTGCAAACTTTATATGCCCCAGTACAGGGGAATACCAGGGCCAAAAAGGGGGAGTGGGTGGGCAGGGGAGTGGGGGTGGGTGGATATGGGGGACTTTTGGTATAGCATTGGAAATGTAAATGAGTTAAATACCTAATAAAAAATGGAAAAAAAAAAGAAATATTTTGAAACACAATAAAATATTTTGTTGATGGGAATTACTCACAAATATTGCTCACGATGCACAGATGAAAATTCTGGAAAGTGTTGACAAAGCCTGTTAAAAATGAGCCAATTCTTTTAATAAAAAAATGATGGTTATATGATGATTTGACAAAGGATGAATATTTATTTATTTATATGTCTATTTAACAACAGTGGTTAAAGAAGAAGAGGTCCTTTGATTGTGGGATGGTGGGAGTTATGTAGGAGGGATAGGAAGAAATTTTATATTTATAAGTTAATTAAATAAGCATTCATACATTGCACCATGGACACAATGAGTGTAAGAAATCTCATGGGAAATGTTGTTCTAAGATGGACAAGAAAGATAAGCTGAAGGAATCTGATTTGATGGAGGAAAATAGTATGTTCTTTTAATTTAAAATTTATATTATAAGTAGTTGTCTGGTACTAATAGTAAGTCCTAAAAATGTACATAAAAGTAACAGTTTATGGGCTGGGTAGATTACATTTAAGAATACACACACACACACACACACACACACACACACACACATATGTATGTAATAATAATTGACAAAATATGGGCCATACATTAGAAGGAGTGTGGGGAGAGTTATTAGAAGGGTTTGGAGAGACGAAAGAGAAGAAAGAAACATAGTGAGTGTAATTAACAAGGTTAAAAAAGCATAAGGACAATCTAACATGTCACTTATTGTATCAGGGTTTTATTATACTTACACTCAGGAGGAGGGATTTTATTTTATTTTTTTGTGGATACTTCATTCCTCCTTAGAATAGGAAGAGGGATATTTTAAAAAATAAAAAAAATATGTTTATGAGTGTATCATTCTGTATCTGTGCATGTAAGTGCATGAGTGCAGGTACTCACAGAAGCCAGAAGAAAGCATAGGATCCCCTGGAGCTAGACAGACAGACAGTTGTGAGAGTCTCCCAACATGAGTTCTGGGAGCCAAACTTAGGCCCTCTGCAAAGATAATACATGCTCTCAACTGCTGAACTATTTCTCCAGCCTGAGTTTAGAGACTTGTGTCCCAGCCTACCATAGAGATGATGGAAGTCCACATAGCCCTGGTCAGGACATAGTGTGCAAAATGACAGGAAACATTTTGTCCACATTATTGCCTATTTATTTTCCTCCTGTTACATTATTCTTTGTCACATACCACTTTGACTTATTTTTTTTTGAAAGGTATAAGTAGATTTTTCTATTGCCTGCCACTTACCTTTTTACAAACTGATGTCCCATACCTTTTTAATACTAATCCCCCTCTCATTCCTTGAATAAAGGAGAAACAAGTGCTTGCCAGAGTACTCAGAGCCCATATGGGTTAAAGATGATGGAATAAAGCAGAGGTTTAGACAAAAATAATGAGTTTGAGACCTAACTGAGAAAGAGAATTAAAACCTAGTATTGAAAGAGAAATTGAATTGTTCAATTAAATATTTCTTGAGGAAAAGATTTGCAGAAAAAGCTTTACATTGCACTTGTTTAAGCTCTAAATAATTTCTGCCCAACATATTTATACTCTGTGGATTTTCAGAGGAATATATTTGTGAGAATAACAAAACTTCTTCTATGAAACAATCTCTTAGAAATGGCTCCAAACTCAAGAAGAACGAAGACCAAAGTGTGGGTACTTTGCCCCTTCTTAGAATTGTGAACAAAACACCCATGGAAGGAGTTACAGAGACAAAGTTTGGAGCTGAAACGAAAGGACGGACCATCTAGAGACTGCCATATCCAGGGATCTGTCCCATAATTAGCCTCCAAACGCTGACACCATTGCATACACTAGCAAGATTTTGCTGAAAGGACCCAGATATAGCTGTCTCTTGTGAGACTATGCCGGGGCCTAGCAAACACAGAAGTGGATGCTCATAGTCAGCTATTGGATGGATCACAGGGCCCCCAATGGAGGAGCTAGAGAAAGTACCCAAGGAGCTAAAGGGATCTGCAACCCTATAGGTGGAACAACATTATGAACTAGCCAGTACCCCCCGGAGCTCGTGTCTCTATCTACATATGTATCAGAAGATGGCTTAGTCAGCCATCATTGGAAGGAGAGGCCTATTGGTCTTGCAAACTTTATATGCCTCAGTACAGGGGAACGCCAGGGCCAACAAGTGGGAGTGGGTGGGTAGGGGAGTGGGGTGGGAGGGTATGGGGGACTTTTGGGATATCACTGGAAATGTAAATGAAGAAAATACCTAATTAAAAATTTGGAAAAAAAAAGAAATGGCTCCAAAAAGAAGACTAAATTATAGCAATTCTGTTGGCATAGTAACATAGAAGTGAGGAAATTTCACAGGATTCCACCCCAAAGCAAAGAACCACAGACAACCAACAAACACTGGGAAAAAGAAATTGGCCTTTTCCAGGGATGAGACCCTTTATTGGTTATCCAATTCAGAGTGGTCAGCCTTGAAAGTGTATACATCCCAACAATACAAGTGGACTCAGCAGGTTGCTGTTGTATTTATACATATATATGTAACAGTAATAATCAAGAAAAGAGGCTATCAAATTAAATATGAAAGGACATGCAAAGGGTTTTAGGAAGTAGAGCTGGGGACTGGGCGGGGGAAGAGGGGAGCTAGAGGGAGGGAAGAGATTAAAGTGATACAATTCTATTTAACTGTAAACATTAAATTCTAAAAGATCATTTTTTTCCTTAAATATGATCAAATATTGCTAAGTAAAAAATAACCATTTGCATGCTTTAACAGTTTTTTTCTACATACTTTTTTTTTACATTAATCGGCTCACATAAATAGAAAACTTAATATTAAAACTTTAGAACCTGCTTCCAGTCTCCATCTGCTCCCCAAAGTAAAGGCTGTGGCATAGGTCTCAGTATCCAATTCCCACACAGAGAGAGCTGGTCTTCCAGGAATGCAATCACTCCTAAGTTCATAGTTCACAGGTGAGGCAACCACTTTTGCTCCAATAACTGGCCAAAGAGGGACCTGCCAGGAGACTACAGGGCACAGGAACCAAGTAGGAGCTGGGAACAGAATCCTTCCAGTCTCCATCAGCACCTTGGAGCAAAATCTGTGGCATAGCTCTCCATACCCCAATCTCACCCAGAGAGAACTGGTTTTCCAGAGTGTTGACAAACCTAGATCACAGGCTCACAGGCTGACAAGGACAGGTTCCAGTCAGAGGTAGTGAGATGAACTAACACCAGAGATAACCAGATGGTGAGAAGTAAGTGAAAGAACATAAGCAATAGAATCCAAGGCTACTTGGCATCATTAGAACACAGTTCCCACACCACAGTAAGTTCTGGATACTCCAACACACCAGAAAAGCAAGTTTCAAATTTAAAATCACATCTCATGATGATGATAGAGGACTTTAAGAGGACCATAATTAACTCCCTTACAGAAATACAGGAAGACACAGGTAAACAAGTAGAAGCCATTAAAGAAGAAACACAAAAATCCCTTAAAGGATCACAGGAAAACACAATCAAATAAGTAAAGGAATTGAACAAAATCTTCCAGTATCTAAAAATGAAAACAGAAACATTAAAGAAGTCACAAAGGGAGGCAACCAAGAAAAGAGACCAGGAGTCATAGATGCAAGCATCAACAACAGAATACAACAAAGAAGAGAGAATCTCAGGTGCAGAAGATACCATAGAAAACCTTGACACAACAGTCACAGAAAATGCGAAATGCAAAAATCTAATAACTCAAAATATCCAGGAAATCCAGGACATAATCAGAAGACCAAACCTGAGGATAATAGGTGTAGAAAAGAGAGAAGATTCCCAACTTAAAAGGCCAGCAAATATCTTCAACAATATTATAGAAAAAACTTCCGCAACTTAAAGAAAGAGATGCCCAAGAAAATACAAGAAGCCTACAGAACTCCAAATAGACTGGACCAGAAAAATTTCCTCCTTTCACTTAGTAATCAAAACACCAAATGCACAAGACAAAGAAAGAATATTAAAAACAATGAGGGAAAAATGTCAAGTAACATATAAAGGCAGACCTATTAGAATTATATCAGACTTCTCACCAGAGACTATGAAAGCAAGATGATCATGGGCAGATGTCATACAGATCCTAAAAGAACACAAATGCCAGCCCAGGCTACTATACCCAGCAAAACTCTCAGTTACCATAGACGAAGAAACCAAGACATTCCATGACAAAATCAAATTTATACTATATCTTTTCATAAATATAGCTCTAAAAAGGATAATAGATGGAAAACATCAACACAAGGAGGGAAACTACATCCTAGAAAAAGCAAGAAAGTAATCTTCTTTCAAAAAACCAAAAAGAAGATAGCCACATAAAACATAATTCCACCTCTAACAACAAAAATAACAGGAAGCACCAATCACTGGTCCTTAATATCAGTTGACATCAATGGACTAATTCTCCAATAAAAAGACATATACTAACAGACTGGATGCATAAACAGGACCCAATATTTTGCTGCATACAGAAAACACATCTTGTTGACAAAGAGAGACACTACCTCAGAGCCTGGGAAAAATTTTTACAAGCAAATGCTCCCAAGAAACAAGCCATTCTAATATCAAATAAAATTGAATTTCAACCAAAAGTTATCAAAAAAAGACATGGAAGGACACTTAATACTTGTTAAAAAATCTATCAAGATGATCTCTAAATTCTGAACATCTATGCTACAAATGCAAGAGCACCCACATTCATAATAGAAATTTTACCGAAGCTCAGAGCATACATTGCACCTCATACAATAATGGTGGGAGATGTCAACACACCACTCTCATCAGTGGACAGATCATGGAAACAGAAACTAATGTGAGATATAGTGAAAATAAGAAGTTTCAGAAAATAAGAAGTTATAGAAATGTAGAAAATAAGAAGTTATAGAAGATATAGTGAAAATAAGAAAATAATAGCATAGTGAAAATAAGAACCCGGGGATCCATCCCATAATCACCCACCAAACACAGACACCGTTGCATATGCCAGCAAGATTTTGCTGAAAGGACCCTGATATAGCTACCCCTTGTGAGGCTATGCCAGTGCCTGACAAACACAGATGTGGATGCTCACAGTCAGCTATTGGATGGAGCACAGGGCCCCCAAGGAGGAGCTAGAGAAAGTACCCAAGGAGCTAAAGGAGTCTGCAGCCCTATAGGTGAAACAACAGTATGAACTAACCAGTACCCCCAGAGCTCATGTCTCTAGCTGCATATGTAGCAGAAGATGGCCTAGTTGGCCATCATTGAGAAGAGAGGCCCTTTGATCTTGCAAACTTTACATGCCCCAGTACAGGGGAATGCCAGGGCCAAGAAGTGGGAGTGGGTGGGGAGGGGTTTGGGGGTGGTGGGAAGGTATGGGGGACTTTCAGGATAGCATTTGAAATGTAAATAAAGAAAATACCTAATAAAAATTGGAAAAAAAGAGGCTATGAATGAAATATTTAACAGATATTTATGGAACATTTCATCCTCAAAAAAAGAATATATCTTCTTCTCAGAACCTCATAGTACTCTTTCCAAAACTGATCATAAAATGGGTCACAAAACAGGTCTCAACATTTATAAGAAGATTTGAATTATCTCATGCAGTCTGTCAGAGCAACCACATTGTCTTCAATAACAACAGAAACAATAGAAAGTCCATATATAGATGGAAGATGAACAAAGCCCTACTCAGTGCTAACTTAGTCAAGGAAGAAATAAAGAAAGAAATGAAAGTCTTTTTAGAATTTAATGAAAATGAAAGCACAACTCACCCAAATTTATGGGGCACAATGAAAGCAGTGATAAGAGGAAAACTCATACCTCTAAGTGCCAAAACAAGACAAAACAAACAAACAAATAAAACACCCAGAGAGAGCATACACTAGCAGCTTGACAGCACACCTAAAAGCTCTAGAACAAAAGGAAGCAAATTCACCCAAGAGGAGTAGATGGCAGGAAACTCAGGGCTGAAATCAACCAAATCGATACAAAAAGAACTATACAAAGAATCAACCAAATCAGGAGCTGGTTTTTTGACAAAATCAACAAGGTAGATAAACCCTTAGCCAGACCAACCAGAGGGCATAGAGACAGTATCCAAACTAACACATTCAGAAATGAAAAGGGAGACATAACAACAGAAACTGAGGAAATACAAAAATGCATCAGAACCTACTACAAAATATAATACTCAACAACACTGGATAATCTCGATAAAATGGACAATTCTCTAGACAGATACCAGGTACCAAAGTTAAATCAGAATCAGATAAACCATCTAAACAGTTACATAAGCCCTAAAGAAATAGAAACAGTCATTAAAAGTGTTCCATGACCAGATGGGTTTAGTACAGAACTGTATTATACCTTCAAAGAAGATCCAATACCAATACTCTTCAAACTATTCCACAAAATAGAAAGTGAAGAAACACTGATTAATTTGTTTTATGAAGCCACAATTACTTTTATACCTAAACCCCAGGAAGGCACAACAAAGAAAGAGAACTTCAGAACAATTTCCCTTATGAATATCGATGCAAAAATACTCACTAAAATTCTTGCAAACCAAATCCAGGAACATTTCAAAAGGATCATTAATCATGATCAAATAGATTTCATACCAGTGATGCAGGGATGATTTAATATTTAGAAATCTATCAAAGTAATCCACTGTATAAACAAACTCAAAGGGGAAAAAAACATGATCATCTCATTAGATGCTGAAAAAGCATTTGACAAAATTCAGTATCCCTTCATGGTAAAAGTCTTGGAAAACAGGAAATCAAGGTCCATACCTGAACATAGTAAAAGCAATATACAGCAAACCAGTAGCCAACATCAAATTAAATGGAGAGAATCTTGAAGCAATCCCACTCAAATCAGGGACTAGACAAAGCTGCCACTCTCTCCCTACCTATTCAATATAGTATTCAAGATCCTAGCCAGCGCAATTAGACAACAAAAGGATGTCAAAGGGAAAAATTGGAGAGGAAGAAGTCAAAATATGAGTATTTGCAGATGATATGATAGTATATTTAAAACTCCAAAACTTCACCAGATAACTCCTACAGCTAAGAAACAACTTCAGCAAAGTGGGTGGATAGAAAATTAACTCAAATAAACTAGTAGCCTTCAAATGATAAACAGGCTGAGAAATAAATTAGTGTAACAACACCCTTCATAAATAATATAAAATATCTTGCTGTAACTCTGTCCCAGCAAGTGAAAGATCTATTTGACAAGAACTTCAAGTCTCTGAAGAAAGAAATCGAAGAAGGTCTCAGAAGATGAAAAGATCTCCCATGCTCATGGATTGTCAGGATTACTATGGCAAAAATGGCCGTCTTGCTGAGAGCAATCTACAGATTCAATGCAATCCCTATCAACATTCCAACTCAATTCTTCATAGAGTTGGAAAGAGAAATCTGCAAATTCATTTGAAATAACCAAACACCCAGAATAGTGAAAACTATTCTCAAAAATAGAACTTCTGGGGAAAATCACTATCCCTGACCTCAAGCTGTATTACAGAGCAAGAGTGATAAAAATTGCATGGTATTACTAGTATAGAGACAAGTAGGTAGATGAATGGAATAGAATTGAAGACACAGAAATGAACCCACACACCTATGGTCACTTGATCTTTGACAAAGAAGGTAAAACCATCCAATGGGGGAAAAAAAAGGCAGTATTTTCAACAGTTGGTGCTGGTTCAACTGGCAGTAAACATGTAGAAGAAAGCAATATGATACGTTTTTTTCTCCTTGTATAAAGGTCAATCCAAGTGCATCAAGGACCTCCATATAAAACCAGATACATTGAAACTAATATAAGAGTAACTGGGGGAAGAGCCTTGAACAAATGGGCATAGGGGAAGTTTTTCATAACAGAATACCAATGGCTCATTTCTATGGCCAACAATTGACATATTGGACCTCATAAAATTGCAAAGCTTCTGTAAGGTAAAGGACACTGTCAATAGTATAAAACAGCAACCAACAGATGGGGAAAAGATCTTCAGCAATCCTTCATCCTATAGAGTGTTAATGTACAATATATACAAAGAATTCAAGAAGGTTGACTCCAGAGAACCAAATAACCCTATTGAAAAATGGAGTACAGAGCTAAACAAAGAATTTTCAACTGAGGAATATGGAATTTCTGAGAAGCACCTAAAGAAATGTTCCACATCTTTAGTCATCAGGGAAATGAAAATTAAGACAACCCTGAGAGTCCACCTCATATCAGTCAGCATGGCAAAGATTAAAAATTCAGGTGACAGCAGATGCTGGTGAGGATGTGGAGAAAGTGGAACACTCCTCCACTGTTAGTGGGATTTCAAGCTGGTACAACCACTCTGGAAATCAGTCTGGCAGTTCCTCAGAAAATTGGACATAGTACTATCTGAGGACCCAGCTCTACCACTCCTTGATATATAGTCAAAATACTCCAACATATAACAAGGACACATGCTCCACTATGTTCACAGCAGCCTTATTTATATTAGTCAGAAGCCAGAAAGAACCCAGATGTCCTTCAATAGAGAGGTGGATACAGAAAATGTGGTACATTTACACTATGGAGTACTATTCAGCTATTAAAAACAATGACTTCATGAAATTCTTAGGCAAATTGACGGAACTAGAAAATATCATCCTGAGTGAGGTAACCCAATCCCAAAGAACACAACATGGTATGTACTCACTGATAAGAGGATATTAGCCCAGAAACTTAGAATGCAGAATATACAATTCACAGACCACATGAAGCTCAAGAAGAAGAAAGACCAAAGTGTAGATGCTTCAGTTCTTCTTAGAAGGTGGGACAAAATATTCACAGGAGGTAATATGGAGACAAAGTGTGGAGCAGAGACTGTAGGAAAGGCCATCCAGAGACTGCCCTGAGGACCCATTCCATATACAGACACCAAACCCAGACACTATTGTGGATTTCAAAAAGTGATTGCTGATAGGAGCCTGATATAGCTCTCTCCTGAGAGTTTCTGCCAGATCCTGAAAAATATAGAGGTGGATGGTCACAGCCAACCATTGGATTGAGGATGGTGTCCCCAATGGAGGAGCTAGAGAAAGGCCTGAAGGAGCTGAAGGGATTTGCAATCCCATATGATGAACAACAATATCAACAACCAGACCTTCCTCCCAAGCTCCCAGGGACTTAACCACCAACCAGATAGTACACATGGAACAACTTATGGCTCCAGCTACATATGTAGCTGAGGATGGCCTTGTCAGGCATCAATAGAAGGAGAGGCCCTTGGTCTTGTGAATGCCCCAGTATAGGGGAATGCCAGGGTGGGGATGCGGGAGTGGGTGGGTGGGTGGGGTGCAGAGGGGAAATTGGGAAAGGGGATAACATTTGAAATTTCAGTAAATAAAATATTCAATAAGAAATAAAAACCTTTAGAACCCCAGTGTAATCTTTCTCAAGTAATAGGAATGACATTTCTTTTATCTTTTTTGTGGTGTGTGTGTGTGTGTGTGTGTGTGTGTGTGTGTGTGTATTTGTGTGTGTACTCTGTGTTCATGTATGCATATATGTGCACATTCCTGTAAGGGCAAGCACATTGGGGTCCAGCTCAACTGTAAAATTCAGAGGGTAATGTTAATTGTTCACTCTTACCATTCTTTAAGTTTAAGACAGGCTTCCTGCTGTGTATCCTCCTTATCTGCACCCTAAGATGTTAGGGTTTATTCTTCCCACCTTTGCATAGGATTACACATATGTGCTAATGTGTTGAACTTTACATGTCTCTGGAGGTTTCAGTCCTCAAGCTTTTGTGGCAAGAGCTATTTCCCCAGCCCATGAATGCTATTTATTGAAATTTTAGGATTATATATGGAATTTTCTACCAGAGAAAATAGATCTAAATCAGTTTTAGTAGGTCTGCACCATAGATGCATGGGTGTTAGTCTGTATAAAGGACAATACTGTAAAAAAGAAGTTGGGAATCTTAGAAATCACATGGAACACTCTATGTCAGATTATCTCTTCATAGTCTTAAGATTCAGCTACTCTATGTACCTAGAGCACAACCCAAAGAGCAAACTCTCTAAGAGTTTGGCAACAAGGATCTTTTCGAATTCAACTGAGGTATGCATGAGAACCTTGGTTGTATAGCCACTGTTGACCATTGGATTGATATTGTATTCTTAATACACTGTTCTGTACACTAGAAAAAAATTAAAATACATGGTAGGTCTGTTCTCTTGAAAATCTGAAGCAATTTAAACACTGTTTTAAAAATGTGTTTGTATGTCCAGTTGACAATGGGCTGGGATAGCTAATCTTGAACACAGTATTGAGTGGATTTGGAAACACATCTGAGGTTATTAAAACATACCTGAGGGTGCATCATGAGGGCAGTTACAGAAGGAACTAACTTCTGAAGAGAATGTCCTGAATGTGAATGGCTGGATTCTAGAGGCTGAGGACATGGATAGACTCCAGAGTGAAAGAAAGCCTGTAGCTAGTGTGTGTGTGTGTGTGTGTGTGTGTGTGTGTGTTACCTGTGTGCTTCCGTGTCTCCATGACCTGAGATGCTCTGCTCTGCCTTATTACCCTTGACAATATGAATTAAAATCTCTGAAACCAAATAATTCCTCTCATAAGTTGGCTCTCTCTTGTATTTGCCACAGTGATAAAAACTGATCAGCACCCTCCCCAATATATTTCATTTATATAATTTGCCTTTTCTCGAAATCCCTTTTGTCTTATGAAATTGATTTTTTAAAGAGTGCAGCTTTCTTATATTGTCAGCAAAATTCATATTTTGTTTATCTTCAAAGGAAATGAGTTGAATGCTTATATCCTTTTGAAGTTAACATGTTGGATTATGCTCCTCATACATATACTCAGAGTTTGTCTACTGTCTTTGTCAGCTTACATATGTGGGGGGGGGATATTGAAGCCAGCCTTCAAGAAATGCCAGCCATACTAGTACTTTAGCCTTGAACTTCTAAGTCCTCATACCATGAGAACTGAGTGGTGTTTAAGCCAAGTAATGTATACTGTTTATGGTCTAGTACCCAAAACAAGATACTGAGGAAGAAAAAGAATATGTTTTCAGTATACCAAATATCCATCATTAGAAAAATATGATAAAATTTTCAGCTATTATGTTAAGTTGTAAAATGGTTAGTAAAAATGCTAGTAATTTACCAATGGTGCTGATAGAGAAAGGCAATTAGATTTTTGTTAGGAAAAGAACATAAGCAAACACAAAAAGAGGATTTTTAAAAAGATAAAAAAGAAAGGCAATGTACTATTAAGGCAGTATGTATTGAAGAGCAAGAAAAGACATAATTATATTTGTGATGAATTCTAGCTATTAGAAAGCAGTCTATTTCAGTTATATCTTAGCATTTGTTGGTTGTTCAGTGCCAAGTGGTCAGCCCTGAATCCCGAAAGTTCCCTATATCCTCCCTCCGCCCTGTTTTCCTACCCATCCACTCCCGCTTCTTGGCCCTGGCATTCCCCTGTATTGGGACATATAAAGCTTGCAATACCAAGGGGCCTCTCTTCCCAGTAATGGGTGACTAGGCCATCTTCTGCTACATATGCACCTAGAGACACGATCTCTGGGGGGTACTGGTTAATTCATATTGTTGTTCCACCTAGAGAGTTGCAGACCCCTTCAGCTCCTTGGGTGCTTTCTCTAGCTTCTCCATTGGGGGCCCTGTGTTCCATCTTATAGATGACTGTGAGCATCCACTTCTGTATTTGCCAGGCACTGGTATAGCCTCATATGAGACAGCTATAACAGGGTCCCTTCAGCAAAATCTTTCTGGCATTGTGCAATAGTGTCTGGGTTTGGTGGCTGATTATGGGATGGATCCCTGGGTGGAGTAGTCTCTGGTTGGTCCATCCTTTCATCTTAGCTCTAAACTTTGTCTCTGTAACTTCTTTTGTGGGTATTTTGTTCCCTATTCTAAGGAGGAATGAAGTATCCACCCATTGGTCTTCCCTCTTCTTGATTTTCTTGTGTTTTGCAAATTGTATCTTGGTTGTTCTATGTTTCTGGGCTAATATCCACTTATCAGTGAGTGCATATCTAATGACTTCTTTTGTGATTGGGTTACCTCACTAAGGATCATATTCTCCAGATACATCCATTCATCCAAGAATTTCATAAATCCATTGTTTTTAATTGCTAAGTAGTACTCCATTGTGTAAATGTACCACATTTTCTGTATCCATTCTTCTGTTGAGGGACATCTGGGTTTTTTTCCAGCTTCTGGCTATTATAAATAAGGCTTCTATGAACATAGTGGAGCAGGTGTTCTTATTACTAGTTGGAACTTCTTCAGGGTATATTCCCAGGAGAGGTATTGCTGGATCTTCCGGTAGTATTATGTCCAATTTTCTGAGGAACCTCCAGACTGACTTCCAGAGTGGTTGTACAAACTTGCAATCCCACCAGCAGTCGAGGAGTGTTCCTCTTTCTCCACATCCTCCCCAGCATTTGCTGTCACCTGAATTTTTGATCTTAGCCATTCTGACTGGTATGAGGTAGAATCTCAGGGTTGTTTTGATTTGCATTTCCCTGATGATTAAGGATGTTGAACATTTTTTCAGGTGCTTCTCAGCCATTCGGTATTCCTCAGTTGAGAATTCTTTGTTTAGCTCAGAACCCCATTTTTAATGGGTTATTTGAATTTCTGGAGTCCAGCTTCTTGAGCTCCTTAGATATTTTCCTTATTTACATTTCAAATGCTATCCCAAAAGTTCCCTATACCCTCTCCCCACCCTGCTCCCCTACCCACCCATTCCCACTTCTTGGCCCTGACATTCCCCTGTACTGGGACATATAAAGTTTACAAGACCAAGGGGACTCTCTTTCCAATGATAGCAGACTAGGCCATCTTCTGCTACATATGCAGCTAGAGACATGAGCTCTGGGTGTAGTGGTTAGTTCATATTGCTGTTCCACCTAGAGGGTTGCAGACCCCTTCTGCTCCTTGGGTACTTTCTCTAGTTCCTCCATTGGGGACCCGGTGTTCCATCATATGTGAGTATCCATTTCTGTATTTGTCAGGCACTGGCATAGCCTCACTTTAGACAAGATGATTTAATGAGAAATATATCTAGCAGTTGCAGTATGCTGGCACTTTCATTTTAAGCAGATCACAAACCATATATTTTCCAAATATAGCTTGATGTTGGCAAATATAGGTACCAAGAAGGTTGTGAATCAAAACACAGTTGGTGAAATAGATTTTGTCTAAAGTGCATTGCAACCAGATCTCTTGAAGTATCTATTCAATCTGTGGATCTCGACCTCTTTTGGAGCTGAACGATGCCTTCATGGGAGTTGCATTTAAATATTCTGCAAATTAGATATTTACATTGTGATTCATAACAGTAGTAAAATTACAGATATGAAGTAGCAAAAAAATAATTTTATGATTTGGAGTCTCCACAATATGAGGAACTATGTTAAAGGGTTACAGCATTAAGAATGTTGAAAACCACTAATCTACATGGAGAATGGATGTTAACTCTGAAGAAACACTGCCTTTTTTTAGTTTAGTGCTTGTTACCTCTGAATGATTTTAGGAGACCAAAGAGATCAACCATGAAAGCTCTGCCAATGCTCTTGAGAAAGGATGCAAAGTTTATCACTAACACATGTGTTGTCTTGCCATGCTCACTGTCTCCCCTTAGTATCACTTTCCCCTCTTCATTTATATAGACTTTTAAGGGGGCTGTTAATAAAGTTTGTAAATTTAGGTTTTTTTCTTGTTCAGCACTGTCTGTGCCTGATCTTAGATTTTTATCTCTGGCCCTTTGCAGCTATTATAAGAGATTGGGTTCTTGAATTCACTGAGTAATGTTTAATCTTCAGTGAAATCCCAGTTTCCCAAGAACATTTTCTAATGTTCTGTTTAATGTTCTCAATGCTTTGGCAGTGTGAGGCACGAATGAGTCATTCTAGAGTAATGCTTTCTGCTAACATTATGTTGTTCAGACTCCTATGTGATTGCTTGCTCGGTGAAGCATAAAGGTCAGCTTGACCTTTGGCTACATTTTCTCCAGATCTGTTTCTCTTTGCCATTCTCCACAACTGTAAATCAGTCCTGAAGTCTAGCTCTTATTGGACTGATATGAGCTCTGAGCAGATTCGTATGAAAGCACTTGTTTCTTCTGTGGCAACATCTGAGGCCCAAACTAAATAAAGTAAGTCCCAGGGTCTGAAAAACTATCAGCTAGCTTTAGGATGGAGATCAAACAATTTTGCAAGAACAATCACAATTGATTTGTCACTGAGTTGTCATTGAGTTGTTCATAGACTGGAAGAAAGGTATGTTGCTATTCTGTGAATGTCCTTTGTGAGGGTAACTGGTCCCATAAGAAAATGCTAATCTGGAATCAAGCTCTCATCTCTCCTAAACGAGGTAGAAATGTGGGGAGGTTAGTTAAAATGCAAAATGATTCACTTATGCAAGATGAGTCTGCTCTAGGGATCAATCATATAGGGTGACCAAAGTAAATAATGCCATAGTACTTTAAGTATGCTTAAAATTTCCTAGGGGAGGAGACTTAAGTGCTCTTCACACACAGACACACACATGCATACACACACACACATGCACATACACACACACATGCACATACACACACACACACAAACACTATGGGAGATGATGATATGTTAATTAGATTTATTATTTTCTCACGTTATATATATATATCAAATCACTAAACTGTGTCATATATATAGATACAATTCTAATTATCAGTTTACGTGTTCGATAAAGCTAAAGAGAAAAAAAGTATGATCCTTTATATGTTCTTTCCTTTCAGAAGATTGTAAGGGGTAAAGCTTCAAGTTTTGCCTCTAAAGAATCTAATAATGCACTGAATGTATTCCTATAGGGCATATGTAACGAATCACACTGGCCTCCCTAAGAAAGGTACTTGACCTTATTTTTCTTCCTCTCATACTTGACTTAGTACTATAGTATTAAGTAAGGTATATATATATATATATATATACACACACACATATATATATATATATATATATATATATATATATATGCCTAAAAGGGCATTTAACTAAGCGGAATTATGCAGCACTATGGATCGAATGAATAATGCTTTCCCATAACCTTACAATTTGCCTGCTTGGCCACATAGTAGCCCTGCTTTGTAAAGCTGTGAAATCAGGAAGTGAGTGGAGATGTGCTTTTGGGGATACACTATCCCATGATGTTTCTGATGTATTCTCTGTTTTATACCCAAACAATGTGGACAGCAGTCTCATGACCTGTGTTCCATTGCCATGATGCTCTGTATAAGTACATGGCAATCATGCATTGAACTCTCTGAAAAATAAGCAGAAATAAATCCTTAGTCTTTTAATTTCTTCCTCTCAGGTATGAACTTAAAAATCAATAAAGACCTGAGGAAGACAACTATGATCCATCACCCATATTTTATAGTCACTTTTTATAATAGCTATTTTTATTCTGATTTTTCTTAAAAAATTCTTGTTTTTGCCTTCCCAGAATTTTTTTTTCTAAGTTGTCTGGTTGTTCTCTGTAACTCTCACTTTGGATTGTTTATCACTTAACTCTTGCTTTAAATCTAAAAATCCTTGCTCAGTCAGTCTGCTGCTCCTCTGCTTCCAATATTTATATGTATGTATAAATATATTTTTATATATAACATATAAAATATATAAATATATATTAGATATTTTCTTTATTTACATTTCAAATTGTATTATTATTTTACATTTTATATATATATCAACTCACTAAATTGTATCATTCATATATATACATATATATATATATACACACACATATATATATATATATATATATATATATATATCTTTCCTAGTTTCCCCTCTGAAAATCCCCTACCCCTCCCCCCTCTCCCTGCTCCCCAACCCACCCACTCACATTCCCAGTCCTGGCATTCCCCTACACTGGGGCATAGAACCTTCACAAGACCTAGGGCCTCTCCTCACACTGATGACTGACTAGGCCATCCTCTGCTACATATATAGCTAGAGCTACAAGTTCCACCATGTGTTTTCTTTGATTGGTGGTTTAGATTCAAGAAGCTCTGGGGGTACTGATTAGTTCATATTTATGTTCCTCCTATGGGGCTTCAGACTTCTTCAGCTCCTTGAGTACTTTCTTTAGCTCCTTCATTGAGGACCTTGTGCTCTGTCCAATGGATTGCTGTGAGCATCTACTTCTGTATTTTCCAGGCACTGGCAGAAACTCTCAGGAGACAGCTATGTCAGGCTCCTATCTGCAGGCTCTTGGCATTTGCCACAGTGTCTGGGTTTGGTGGTTGTTTATGGGATGGGTCCCCAAGTGGTGCAGTCTCTGGATGGTTGCTCCTTCAGTCTCTGCTCCACTCAAGAATCAACAAATGGGGCCTCATAAAATTGAAAAGCTTCTGTAAGTCAAAGGATACTGTCAATAACATCAAAAGGCAACCAACAGATTGGGAAAAGATCTTTACCAATCCTAAAACTGTTAGGGGGCTAATATCCAATATATAAAAAGAACTCAAAAAGTTGGACTCCAGAAAACCAAATAACCCTATTAAAAATGGGGTACAGAGGTAAACAAAGAATTCTCAACTGAGGAATACTGAATGGCAGAGAAGCACTTAAAAAATGTTCAACATCCTTAATCATTAGGGAAATGCAAATCCAAAGAACCCTGAGATTCCACCTCACTCCAGTCAGAATGGCTAAGATAAAAACTCAGGTGACAGCAGATGCTGGCGAAGATGTGGAGATAGAGGAACACTCCTCCATTGTTGGTGGGATTGCAAGCTGGTACAACCACTCTGGAAATCAGTTTGGTGGTTCCTCAGAAAATTGGACATAGTTCTATGGGAAGATCCAGCAATACTATTCCTGGGCATACACCCAGAAAATTCTTCAACATGTAATAAGGACACATGCTCCTCTATGTTCATAGCAGCCTTATTTATAATAGCCAGAAGCTGGAAAGAACCCATATGTCCCTAAACACAGGAATGGATGCAGAAAATGTGGTACATTTACACAATGGAATACTACTCAGCTATTCAAAACAATGAATTTATGACATTCTCAGACATATGGATGGAATCTGGAGGATATCATCTTGAGTGAGGTAACACAATCATAAAAGAACACACATGATATGTACTCACTGATAAGTGGATATTAGCCCAGAAGCTCAGAATCCTTTTTAGAAGGGGGGAACAAAAAACCCATGGAAGGAGTTACAGAGACAAAATTCAGAGCAGAGACTGAAGGAACAGCCATCCAGAGACTGCCCCACTTGGGGACCAATCCAATTATTTTTTGCTTATACTGTTTCTTGTATCCATTTTTCTACTTTTACTGTCTTAAAGCATCCTCAGCATCATTGAAATGATGAATTTATTCTTCACTTCTGCAACTATTTTGTTTCTTTTAAGATATTTCTGGAGTTGTGAATTGGATAAGTGGTTACAGTTCTTGCATTGTCACATCAACAATTATATATAACAGTCTATTAATAATTAATAATTTTGCATCATTGGAACCAATCCAAAGCTTTCTAGTCAAGCACAGAGTGTAACAAGATGATACTTTAGTTAGGTATTCTAGTTAGTATTAGTTGTCAACCTGAAATAGTCTAGAATCATCTGAGAAGAAAACTTTGAATGTTTAACTGCCTAGATCAGATAGGATTGGTGTTAATTGTGGATTCACTTTGGATCTTATGATTATTACTTGATGCAGGAAGGACCATATTAATGTGTTTAGGCAGAATCAATCTTAGATAGATGGTCCTGGGATGTATAAGAAAGCTGTTGAGCTGTTGAGACAGCCAGAGAAACCAGTAAGTAATTCCTGCAGGGTTCCTGCCTTGAGTTCTTGTCTTGACTTCCCTAAGTGATACATTTTAAAGATGCCTTTTAAAATATAAAGAAAAGCTAACTGCATACGGATAAGCCCTGTGGATTGTAGCAATGCCTGGGTTTGGTGGTTTATTCTAGTGAAATAACACAATCCTAAATTTGTACAACAGGTCAATAGGACTACACAGCTTAGATTTTTGCAAACTTCCTGTGGGCCTATGCCAATTTTAAAATCAAAATAAAAAGTCAGTGAGTCAATGAAAGATCAATGTTTATTTGAAACATTGAAATAAAGAGTGAGATAGCTTTGTGCCAATATACCCAGGCACTTTGTGAGTAAGGAAAATGTTTATTTTCGACTTTGAAGAGTACCATGGTGGTTTTAATGAGAATGACTGTTGGAACTGATAGGAAAGATTAGGAATTGTGGCCTTTCTGGAGATGTGTCAGTGGACCAGGTTTTAAGGTTTCGAAAGAATCATGCCATCCTGAGTTTCTTTTTCTCTGCCTTCTTTTTATGACTCAAGATATGAACCCATAGCAACTGCTCCAGTGTCATGCCTTACTGCATACTTCTGTGCTTCTCACCTTAAGTGTTACAACCCCCAAAGCTCTTCTATAAGTTGTTTTGATTATGGTGTCTTGTCACAGCAACAGAGAAAGTAAATAACATACTGTACAATTACAATCAGGAAACAATTTCATTTTGCATCATTAACAATAGGAATATGATTTTTGTTATTGTTGTGTTTCCAGTCAAATCTATATATTAGGGAAAATGTTAAATGAAAGAAAATTCTTCAGAGTAAAAATCTGCCTATTTGTTAAATATTTAAGAAATTTGAACACTCCATTCCCAGTTGGTAAAATTAGTTGGCAATTAAGAACTGTGGCATTTCTGGAGGTGTGCCACTTGATACAGGTTTTGAGGTTTCAAAGGAGTCATGATATTCTGAGTTTCTTTGTTCCTAAGAACTTTTTACATATGTACAATGGAAATATGGTTACATCCACTTCCTTGTTTTCTCCTCCAATTCTACCCATTCCTTTAACATATTTTCTTACCAAGCTCTGTTTTCTTATTTGTTAATAACCCATTACGTAAAATTAGTGTTGCATGTCTAATGTACAAAGAGAAAGGAAAAAGTAATTTGTTATTGTACTTCACAAAGTTAACTAAGCTACTTTCAGGTTTATTTTTCAAGTGTTTTCTACTCTTCTTAAAAATAAGTTATTTTTTGATTTATTGGCTCCATTTTGCAGTTAGGAAATGATAGAAAATACTATTCAGTGATTTTTGACTCCAAATACATTATTAATTTATTATTTCTTTCATTTAAGTAAATTAAAATTGACTACAACATGTTACTAGTTACCAAATATAAAAGTGAAGTAAACATAGTTGTGCATTGAATTTTGCTTTGGTTATTGTGTTTCTTTTTTAAATGTAACTTTATTTGTAATTAATTTTTTACACCCCCTGCTCCTCCCCATCCACCCTCAGACTGTTCCACATCCCACAACACCCCCATCTCCATGTGGATGCCCCCACTACCCAGCCTACCTGACCTCTAAACTCCCTGAGGCCTCCAGTCTCTTGAGGGTAGGTGGTTCATCTCTGAGTGAACACAGACCTGGAAGGTCTCTACTGTATGTGTGTTAGGGGCCTCATATCAGCTGGTGTATGCTGTCTGTTTAGTGGTCCAGTGTTTGAAAGATCTCTGGGGACCAGATTAATTAAGACTACAGAATTGACCTTCTCCTCAGCTTCTTTCAGCCTTCCCTAATTCAACAACAAGGGTCAGCTGCTTCTGTCCAGTGGTTGGGTGCAAATAACTTCATGTGACTATTTCAGCTGCTTGTTGGGTCTTTTGGAGGGCAGTCATGATGGGTTCCTTTTTGTGAGTAACAGTGTCAGGTCTTTGGACCTCCTCTTGAAATGATCCCACTTTAGGCCTGTTGCTGGACCTTCTTTTCCTCAGGGTCCTCTCTATTTCCTTTCCTGTAATTCCTTCAGACAGGAACAATTATGGGTCAGAGATGTGACTGCAGGATAGCAACCCAATCCCTCACTTGATGTCCTGTCTTCCTGCTGGAGATGGGCTCTATAAGTTTCCTCTCCCTACTGTCAGGCATTTCATCAAAGGTCCTCCCTATGAGTCCTGGGAGTATCTCATCTCCCAGGTCTCTGGTGCATTCTGGGGGGTCTCCCCAATCTCCTATTTCCTGAGGTTGCCTGTTTACATTCTTTTGCTGGCCCCCAGGGCTTCAATCCTTTTTCCTCACCCAGTACCAAATCAGGTTCCCTTCTACTCCACACTGTCTCCCCATGTTTACATTCCCTCCACAAGTCCCTCCTTCCCTCCCACCCCATTTGTGATTGCTTTCTTCTCTCTCCCAAGTGGGACTGAGGCATTCTCACTTGGGCACTTCAGCTTGTTGAGCCTTTTGAATTCTATGAACTGTATCTTCTGTATTCTGTATGGATTTTTTTCCTTCCTTCCTTCCTTCCTTCCTTCCTTCCTTCCTTCCTTCCTTTCTTCCTTCCTTCTTTCCTTAACTTTTTTGTGGCTAATATTCACTTATTAGGGAAAACATACCATGCATGTCCTTTTGGGTCTGAGTTATCTCATTCAGGATATTTTCTAGTTCCATCCATTTGTCTACAAAAGTCAGGATGTCCCCATTCTTAATAGCTGAGTAGTACTCCATTGTGTAAATGAACCACATTTTCTGTATCCATTCTTCTGTCGTGGGACATCTAGGTTGTTTCCAGCTTCTGGTTATCACAAATAAGGCCACTATGATTGATTACAATATGTTACTAGTACCAAATATAAAAGTCAAGTAAACATTGTTGTGCATAGAATTTTGATTCAGTTATGTTTCTTATAATTGATGACAGGAAGTTAAGTGGGAGAACATGAACAATAATCTTTTAAATTTCTTTCAAGAGTGTTTTATGTACCTTTAACAGACATGACAATTCCTATTTTCCAATCCCTATTCAGAAAAAAACTGTTTCTAGTTTCACATGTGTGTTCTGGGATAACTATTTATGAAAATCTGTCTGGTTTTATTATAATTCAATGATTTTAGTTCTTCTAGGATACTTTGTTACGTGACTCCCCTTTTGGAAAGTTTGGATGTGGAATCCGCAGTTCTGGATACACATTATTTCATGTAATTTAAAAGTCAAGTAGGTGACCTGTGGGTCAGTGTATGAGTAAGGCATTCTTGCTGCCAGCTGGTATGTGGATAGAAGTTACTAGTCTTAATAAGAGCCTGACTTAGCAATCTGTTGGTGTGACTTTTGTTGGAAGGAAGGTAATTTTATTGTGTGTGTTCTCATCTTCTGTGAGGTTTCACTGATTGTGATGTCTAGTGGATTGTGAGCACATATGGCAACAGTTTCTGTCATGTTCTCAGGGCTTTCTCAATATCTGATTGCATCAGGCACATACTAGCAGTCATGACAACTGACTCCATGCTTCATGTTGGGGATGCTGGTTTGGGTTCAATGTATAATTAGTCTCCCTTGACAGAGGAACAGCTGAGAGAACACCATGCCTGTTTTGCACATAAAAGAGGCTCATTCAGTTGTTGGATGACTCAGTATGTTACAAGTGAGCTATTTGCATTAGCTATCTTTTTTTAAAAAGTAGATTTATTATTATAACTGATAAGCCAAGTGTGTTACATGTTATTTTATTACATATGTATTCAAACTAGAGCAAGAGAAAGGAAAATACAAAGATTAACCATAGTGCTATTTTCCATAAATAGTAAACATACCACTTCTCCTTACAAGTGATAATTTGGTGATGAAAGGTGAGAAATTTAAACAACTCAACTATTTTTCATGTTTAAAAAACAAGATAAAAAATGGAAATGATAGCATGCATTATGATACAGTCTTTTTATGACAGGACATAAAAAGACCCTTAATTAACATGGTTCAGTAGAAATGAGTCTTGGATAAGAGGAATGTCATGCCCTGTTCTCTCTGGGTCTGAAAGTTTCATGACCTAGAGCATCCCTGACAATCATTAGGACTGAGTGAATTGAGAATACAAAACAAAACAACAAACAAACATAAAACCCCAAACTCATCTTGCCTAATAAAGAAATGTTGATTGTATTTAACAAAACAATGTGGTCAAATTCTACTACCTTCCAAATATTGTGTGATACTTGGTCTCCTTATGGTACATATCCATGACAATTGAAGGATATCCTCCAGAAGTTTCACTGTTATAACAATTTTACTAATAGTGTACAGTGGGAAAATTTAAAATTTTAAATATGCCAGAAGGGATGAGTATATAGTTAAGCACAGTATGCATTTGGTGAGAAGTACATACTGACATGTATTTATGACAGGCAATCAAAACAATAGCTGAAACTTTGTTCTAAGACAAATATAGGGGCAAACCATGAAAATCAGTCCTCTGATTCAAACTTGTATCTCAAATGTTATCTATGTATTTGTGTGAATTTGAGTTAACATTTTTTATTAGATATTTTCTTTATAACATTTCAAATATAATCCCCTTTCCTAGTTTCCCCTCCAAAAGTCCCCTATACCATCCCCACTTCCCTTGCTCCCCAAACCACCCACTCCCATTTCTGGTCCTGGCATTTCCCTATACTGGGGCATAGGGCTTTCACAGGACCAAGGGCCTCTCCTCCCATTGATGACCGAGTAGGCCATCCAATGCTACATGTATAGTTAGAACCACAAGTTCCACCATGTGTTTTCTTTGATTGGTGGTATAGTTCCAAGGAGTTCTGGGGGGTACTAGTAGTACAGCTTGAGGTCAGGCATGGTGATTCTATCAGAGGTTCTTTTATTGTTGAGAATAGTGTTTTGCCATCCTAGGTTTTTTGTTATTCCATATGAATTTGCAAATTGCCCTTTCTAACTCAGTGAAGAATTGAGCTGGAATTTTGATGGGGATTGCATTGAATCTGTATATTGCTTTTTAGCAAGATAGCCATGTTTACTATATTAATCTTGCCAATCCATGAGCATGGGAGATCTTTACATCTTCTGAGATCCTCTTTGATTTCTTTCTTCAGAGACTTGAAATTCTTATCATATGGATCTTTCACTTGCTTAGTTAGAGTCACACCAATGTATTTTATATTATTTGTGACTATTGTGAAGGTTGTTCTACCCCTAAATTATTTCTCAGCCTGATTATCTTTTGTGTAGAGGAAGGCCACTGATTTGAGTTAATTTTTATATCCAGCTACTTTGCTGAAGTTATTTATCAGGTTTCAGAATTCTCTGGTGGATCCATATCTTGCTTTTCTGGTGTGACCGGGGTGCGTGGCAATGTTGTATCCAGGACTTGCTATGGTGGGAGAATTTGGCTCTGATGATGCCAAGTAACCTTGGTTTCTGTTGCTTCTGTTCTTATGCTTGCCTCCTGCCATCTGATTATCTCAAGTGCTTACTATCCTCAATATATCTGATTAGAGCCTGTCCTTCCTATACTCCCAGTTCATTCAGGACTCCTCAGAGTCCAGCTTTCTTTGTGATCCTGTGATTTTGCGCTCTAATGAACCGGAGATTCTGGGTGTGTCAGAGTTCTTGGCAGTCAAGTTTTCTCTGAGACCCTGAGATCCTGGTGTGATCAAGCTTCTGTTATCCTGGGATCCTGGAATGTTAAGATCCTGTGCATGTTACAGCGCCTGAAAGTGGTGTCTCCTCTGGGGACTGTAGGGCTGTCTGGTGTGTTTGAAACCAAGGTATACCAGCACTGATCACAAGGATCCCAAGCCACTGGTCAGGCAGGGCTCCCGTGTCCTTGCTCCTGTTGTCACAGGCCTGTCACGATTGGTTTGGAACAGATGTTATGTTCCACTCACCAGTGATCCTAGGATCACGTGGTAAGTCCTCTGGGGCCTGTGGACAGGCTGCCGAATTAGTGCCCAAGGTGATCCTGAGCTGGCGTCGACTGGAAGGGACTTGAGCCCCTGGTCAGGTAGGTTTCCTGTATCCCTGCTGCTGGCACAGGACCATCACGATTGTTTTTGAACAGATGTTGTGTTCCACTCACCAGTGATCCTAAGATTGCCTTGAGTTACCATTTACACAGCTGGAAAGCAAAATCATTTCAAACTACACTGATATTTCATAACTTAAAAATCCAAAACCAAATTCTACTTAAAATCTCACATAAAAACCAAAATCCAAGTTGGTCTTTTCTTACCAATTTTTTTAAGTGATTCATTTAGGGCAAATCCCCATTACTTACTTTCTTTCTTTCTTTCTTTCTTTCTTTCTTTCTTTCTTTCTTTCTTTCTTTCTTTCTTTCTTTCTTTCTTTCTTTCTTTTTTCTTTTAAAAAAATTATTTTTCTAGATGTAAGCATTTGTTCCATTTGTTGAATTCACAAAAATATCTTAGAAAACATAATGATAGAGTGCAAGTGCACTATCTTGATGCTCAGAGCATAATGAAAATAATATGAATGTAAGAGCCTTATAATGAGAGACTAATATGATGATATGAACATTTGTCAATAAAATAAAAATATTTATGAACAGAACGTGATATTGCAATAATTAACTTAATGCCAGACCTAGCTGTATGCTGAAGGGATACTGAACTGAATGAAGTTGGGTATATCAACATCCCACTATTTCTTGAACAAATGATGTGAGCTTCTACCCTGCACCATTCTTCTTGACACTCCACCACCAAAACACTCTGCTTCTAGATGTTTCCATGGCTAATGCTCTCATCTCCCTGAAGTGTTTGCACAGCTGTTACTCTTTTTCAAGACTCTTCTTAGTAATGTGACCTGCTGTCTTTCTAACACAACCAGAACCACTTAGTATGTGCCTATTTTTAAAATCTCATTTGTTATGTTTTCTCCTTATTTTACTACTTCTTAAATTGCACATTTTATTTATTTATATTTCAAATATTATCCCCTTTCTTAGTTTCCCCTCTGGTGAAACCCCCATCCCATCCCACCTCCCCCTGCTTCTTTGAGGGTGTTCTCTTACCCACCTACCCACTTGCACCTCACTGCTCTGGCATTCCCATACACTGGGGCATTGAGTCTTCACAGAACCAAGGGACCTTTCTTAAGACACACAATAAAGACATAGGTTTTTTAGATGAATGATAAGCATATAAATATGTGGCTTGCATACATTTTGTAACAGGGATTGGTATTAGAGAAAAAAGATTTGCTATATGCTTAGTTAGAAATGCAGTGCCACTTTGGAGGTTGACTTGATTCTTGTAAAAGGAATTTAATTCTTCATTGAGATAAGTCAATTACCATATACTATAATATGGTCATAGTATTCATTGTTGATACTGCACTACAGTGACACTGAATATATGAGGCCACCCTCAAATATAGTGAACCTCAGGACTAATGCTATGTGACTCTCTCTCTCTCTCTCTCTCTCTCTCTCTCTCTCTCTCTATATATATATATATATATATATATATATATATATACATACATATACATGCATACATATATATATGTATAAACTTTTTTGTATTGTAAACAGTGTATTGTCTTATGCTGTCTATGTGTTTTAATTAGGTATTATTTACTCTTCTCTGTGATAAATTACAAAGTGTTAAGTAGCCTTATTATAGAATATATGATTTATTATTTCTCCTACAGATGAGAACAATCTTTTTACTTATTGCTGCACAATTGTTTCTATATAATGCTCTGCATCTAACCAAGTTCATTGTTTGTCTGCTTTGGTAGCATGACACGTTAAGGAGCAGTTAGCAGTTACAAGAAAGGAGATGAAGCTGTAGTAAGAGTACAGCTGTAATCAGAATTCCCATATATATGTCCTATGAGGATCAATCCCTTTGTTTTCCAACCCATTATTTGCATCCATTAATGATTACTAATTATAAGACTGGCACAGAAAAAGACATTCCTATTAGCTGGAAATGGACTAGTTTCTTGATAGTATCTTTTCAGTTTGGCAGAACACATAGACACTGGAATGTTTGTGCTAAAACCAGGTTGTGGAAGTGAGTGGACAACTTGTCTGAATTCTCTGTCCAGAAACAATGATGTGGATTGTGAACAATTACCAATTTGAGTTCTTTCAGGAATCTGACATTTCAGCAGATGAGATATACTTAGTATAATCTATAAAATATGGGTTTAGTATTTTCCATACTATCCCAAAATGATAGATCCATAAGATGTATTAAGGGAAGCAATATGGTTAGCATGTCAAAGCACAGAAATTGTGGTAGGTTTAAACACAGTGGAAGAGGACTACTAGAGAGGCTGGAGGAGAACCAGATATACCAACTTCTATAGTAATTATGTGTACTTCCTACATTATGGTACAGAAGATAATATTATGTGTGTGGTATATACATGGCTATTATGAATAACTATTATTACAGCTCTCTTCTTTATATAGAACTTCTTTATAGAGTTCTATGTCATATGTACAATGCTTAATTTAATAAGATTTGAAACATAGACGAAGATATTTATAACAGTCCTTTTGTTTTTAAATGCTGAGAACATGAATGGTGCTTTAAATAGTATTTTAAAAATAGTCTATTCTAAAAACATCCATCATATTTATAACAAAAGGATCATAATGAAGCAATGATTTGTATCCTAGTAAAAGTTTAAGAGTAGATGTATGAACCAGGCATGTTGGTACATGCCTATAATATCTCGATGGGAGAGTGATGAAAGATTGCAAGTTCAAAGTCTCCCTGGAATATGGAGTGAGTTCAATAGGTAATTTAGACAGACTTTGCCTCAAAATTAATGACAAAAGTAGTGAGTGTGAGTTGGGGAGACATGTAGAATGTATCGAAGGGAGGAAAGGAAGGAGAAAAAATGTTGTAAAACTATTTAATAAAAAATTTAAAATAAGGCTGCAGGGAAGTAGGTGAGTGCTAGAATGCTTGTCTACCTGGCACAATTCTGTATGTTCAATTCTCAGGTATATAAGAAGTAAACTATGAAATCTGTAATCCTGGGTATTGATTGCTAAAGTTTAAAATAATCTAGCAAAAAATATTTGTATGTGTATTGATTTTATTTCTACGAGATTTCTAAAATTATTAGGTTACATATAGTATACAAGCTATATAAAATAACTAGAATTGGCACCCAGTGCTGGAGGAAGGGCATTTAAATTGATTCAATCCCTCTTTCTGGTTTTGTAAGCATGAGAAGCATGCACTTTGGGAAGCAGAATCAATGATGAGAAAACTGCATCACCATACCCTTGAATGGGCAGGCAATGGGTGCCTTGAGAACTGCAATGTGGGATGTGGCAAACACAGAAAAGACATAAAAACAATGTGCATGGATGAGAGGAGATAAGTCAATTACCATATACTATAATATGGTCATATTGTTGATACTGCACTACAGTGACACTGAATATATGGGGCCACCCTCAAATATAGTGAGCCTCAGAACTAATGCTATGTGACTCTCTCTCTCTTTATATATATATAAAGACACACATATAAACTTTTTTGCATTATAAACAGCTTATTGTCTTATGCTGGTACATATTTTAGATCAGAAAATCCTACTCAGAAACTTTAAGTTAAAAACAACAATAACATTAGATTTCACCCTCATTGTGACCTTTACCTCTCCTTTGCTCCTACTTATGTTCTGAAGACAGGAAAAATATCAATTATGGTGCTACTTGAAAGACAGGTAAGTATAGTTAAAGAAGTTATTTTGTTGCTTTTCCTCATCTGTTTATGAATGATATTGATTCATTTGGAGTTTCAATGTAGCAGAAGACAGGAACCTAGTCCTTTGGAAGAGAATCCTCAGCATATTCAACCAGGTGTCAAGTTTGTGAGTAACCTGAGTTAGGAATCCCATTACCCTAGGCACTAGGACAAACTTAGGCATAGTAGACCTCTTGGCATCCCTCTGGGCTCAGACCTACCCCAGGGATGTTTTGCCGAGAACTGGGCTTTGCTAGAGTTCCACTTTCCTCCCTTTGAGTGAGCTCAGAGTGCTTTTGATGTTCATTTAACCTACTCAAAGAATCCTGAAGTTTCCTGTACCATAACCCTGGGTTTTTATTTTGCTTACATGTGATTCCTTTTTAATATGTAAGGAAAGGTGAATGTTTATAATAAAGTGTAGAAATAACAGGAGGATAAAAAGGAATGAACCCAATTTATGCTTTAATTTAATTTTTAAATTTTAGTGTGATGAGGAGTACAAGCAATGTTATAGTTGTGGAGGTCAGAGGTCACATTATGGAAATTGCTTAGTTATTTCCAACAGGTTAATTCCTATGTTTGAACTCAGACTCTCAAATGCCCTTACTCATCCCACTGAGTCATCTTTTTGAGTTATTTATTTGTTTATTTATTTATTTATTTATTTATTGTGAGGTCAGAGGTAGATGGGTTCATCAGAGTGTAAATTTGGAAGTCAAAGTCAAATGTGCAACTTGCATTTCTCTCTTTATATTGGTGCCAGGGGTTGAACTTAAATCTTGAGGCTTATTATATTATTAAGTAATATGAATAAGAATGTATGTATACATAATTTAAATAAATCATTTTTTCTACATGGATCTAGTATTTAACACTTTTTCTAATATGTTTATTTACGGTGTTTCTGTGATAGTAATAAGTTAGAGTTTAGCAGGCTTAAAATACACAGTCTTAAAGATGATGAAGTTCTTTTCAGTAAACTGCTCTTTGGAAAGCTATGATTTACTGTACACTGTTTTAATGTCTGATGAGAGTCTTACGGTGGCAAGACTTGGTCCTTTTCTTTAGCATATGATTAACACATTTGAATGAAATGTAATAGTTCCTGAACCATCCAGTGTAGAAAAGCCTGTCCTAACATCTATGCCTTTCTTGTCCTAGGACAGCTTCCCAGCAAGATTTGGAGGAATTCATTTTGTCAATCAACCTTGGTATATCCATGCCCTGTACACTGTGATACGCCCATTCCTGAAAGAGAAGACTCGGAAAAGGGTACTTTGTGTTATTTTGTTTTGAAATCTGATCCCTGTCCCCATTCAATGATTTGTGATACATAGCTGTTTATTTAATGTCAGCCATAATAAAATTTCCTTTATCCTTTCATGTTAATATTCAGCATAGGAGACATTTTTAAATTCATAGAGAGCTCATGAGTTTTCTAAATTCTTAATGTTTCATGAATGGGATATTTGAAAACAAGTTTTTCCACTTTCTCACCAAATAATGAAATGTGAGTGTAAACCTCAAAAAACTCTGCTACGTTATTCTATTATTGTTGGTAATCTTAGTTTTCAAGTAAAGTCTAAATGTAAATCATTATTTTATTTACTGACAAACGAGTGCTTGTTTTATAATATTTATTAAAATGAAGTAGCTTTTGCAGACTCTGTTATATTTGTGTAATGACAAACATGATCAATAAGTATAATAATTATTTAAAATATTCAGTACTAGCACTATAGTACATAGTAAATTGAGTAGGCATTTTTATTGAACACAGAGTTTTAAAATGTATTTAATAGCACAGAATTTCATTTATCCATTTAACAGCTATGTAAAATAAATTTAAAACACTGTTCAACTATGTATTTAAGCATATATACATTATACACAATTCAAATGAGGGTAATCATATGTGTCCCCTATAAAAATGAGTGGTTCTTTGTGGAGAAAACATTCCAAATCTTTTTTTTTTTTTTTTTGTAGCTTAGGAAATACACACACACACACACACACACACACACACACACACTGTGACCTCTCATAAGCTGTAGTCATAGTCTTATTTTCCTTATCCATCTGTAAATTGGATAACTTGTACCCACATATCAACCTATTCCTAGTTCTTCTTTGCCAGGCTCTGATTACTGATTTTATGCTGAATTCTGAAAAGTAAATTTAGTAAGCATGCTCTCCTATTTCAAAACTGAGGAAGGAAGTATGAGAATTGATAAGCATCTTACTTCCTTGTAGAGCAGATGGGAAAATGTCAAGCCAGTATATGCCTTTAAAACCTCCAATTCTATTTACCTTTCTAACGCTATCATCATGAAACAACTAGTGACATTGTATACTAATTCTAAACCTATATGGATGAGAACAGCAATGTGAATTTCAGTGATTAAGCACTCCATATCTTCCAGTCTTGCAAAGTCCTCATTCTAAGCACGGAAGTGCAATACTTATGTGTTCACATCAAGTATTAGCCAGCAGAGGGTTGACAGTGTATGGATTTGTTAAAAATATCCCAGTCCTTCAGAAGAAAGAACTCTACAAACAACTATCATTTATACTGAATTATTTCTACCATTAAGTATGAATTTATGCATATTTTAGAATTCAAAAGTACATAGAACTGCTTCGCAAATGCACCTTCCAGCTTTGTTTAATGAAGTGACAATCAGGATATCCCAAACATCTGCTGGGAATTTTTGCACAAATTCCACTTGTGTGTGTTCACGCTTGCCATGTGATGTTCTCAAGGCATTATGCTATTTTTAACACTTTCAACAATACTGTAGGGTAAGACTTTTTTTCTTTCCTTTTATAGGCAGAAAAGGAACCTTATAAGATCAAATAATTTGTTGTATATTGCTACTAGTAGATAGAACATCTTGAGGTTCAGCATTAAATGGGAAAAAAATAACAGAAAAGTGATAGAAAAGACACAAGTGTATTCAAGCTACTGAAGAAAAACAACGGAAGTAGAAAATCTGGAGAATTAACTATGGGGGAAGGTAGTAAGGGGCAAGATTGAAGAAAATAGGGTTCACTAGATGTTTTTCTTTTTCTTTTTTTTCTTTTTTTCTTTTTTTTTTTGATTTTTTTTTTTTTTTTTGAGACAGGGTTTCTCTGTGTAGCCCTGGCTGTCCTGGAGCTCACTCTGTAGACCAAGGCTAGCCCAGAACTCAGAAATTCGCCTGCCTCTGCCTCCCAAGTGCTGGGATTAAAGGCGTGTGCCACCACGCCCGGTTCACTAGATCTTATGTAGTTTAGGCCAGCATTGCAAGTGCTTGGGTGTTCAACCAGTGTCACTGTTACATGATATAACATGATCTTAATCTCTTAAATGCATTGCTAGCATGGGGCTTGGACATTTTCATGTAAAATGAAGAAAGATTAAATTCTGTTAATTTTTACTTATATAATGAATATGTATAGCAAAGGTATTTCATTCTTAATGGCATTAAAAGGAATACCTTGTCATAATATTACTCAAGCACATTACACAGCTGATGTTACAAACACATGTTCTGAAAATCTGCTGAAAGACAACCTAAGGAGTGTTGGTAATATTTTTCCATAGATTCAGGTGTGCAAGAGACTATAGTATGATTTCATTTTCTCAAAATAAGATAAATGTGAACATGACCAAAAGGTGAGGATTTCTGTGCTTGCTATTGTGAAGCCTGTTCTCATAATTTCATCAGTGCCTGGAATTTTCATATGAAACTCCCCATCCATCACATCCATATATTCAATGATATGTTAGTTCCTGGAGTTAAGGTCATTTCTTATTTTGCCCCTCACCACCAACCAAATAAATCCATTGTTGCTGATTCTGGAAAGCAGAGGCTAAGCTTCAATTCATTACCCCATTGCAGCCTTGGGTGAGCCTCCTCTTGAGTATACCATCTTCTCCCCCCGCCCCCCAGTCACATGGTATAGTTTCTTTAATGTCATAAGTGGCGCAGATAAATGAAAAAATTCGTAGATTTTGGAGTGATTCTTGGTGTTGTGAAGTGGAATAGTTAGTCTTTGTGAGGTTTATATTTTCTCTGTTCTAGGGGTAAGGCAGAACACATGGGCACAGATGCTTGTGGGTGGATCTCAGCTGGCGCCCTATTTCCTCAGTGAGAGTGGAATCAATGCCAGTGCTGAAAGTGATGTGGAGGGAGGAGGTGACAGTGACAGTGTTCCAGAATGTACTGCTCTAGAGATTGTTTTTAACCACAGCACCTTCATGACTTGATAGAAGATTATGATGTGGTATAATATATATGATTATTTCAAAATTATATAGATGATACAGTAAAGTATTTAGAAGCATATTTTCTAGGAAAGGTATTTCTGGTTAAAGAATATTGTTGTGATATATATATATATATAATGTATATATATATATGTATATATATATATATACATGATATATATATACACATACATACACACACACACACACATATATATATATATTTCAGTAAGAAGGCATTATGTTTCCAATTAACCAATTTACCATGGGGAAGATGGCATCTTCCACCACTATAGTAATGGTGGAAATTTGTTCTGTACACTTTGGCCAATGTTTGCATTATATCTATTTGTAATCTTCCATAATTGTAAAACATAATAGTGTACTGATGAATATTTCTTCTATTTCTGTTTACCTAATGATATGCATACATTTTTCTTTATATTAACTTCTGTGCATTCTAAAGGTACAGACAATAAAGATGAATGTGGTTAGCCTGTTCATCTTGACTCAAAAGTGTGAATTAAGTTACTTCTAAATTATACTCTTAAAATAAATGTTAAAGAAATTTGTGTATGATACCAATGATACTTTTTTCTTTTTTTTTTTTTTACGTATTTTCCTCAATTACATTTCCAATGCTATCCCAAAAGTCCCCACCCCTACTCCCCTACCCACCCATTCCCATTTTTGGGCCCTGGTGTTTCCCTGTACTGGGGCATATAAAGTTTGACTATCCAATGGGCCTCTCTTTCCAGTGATAGCTAACTAGGCCATCTTTTGATACATATGCAGCTAGAGACAAGAGCTCCGGGGTACTGGTTGGTTCATAATGTTGCACCTACAGGATTGCAGATCTCTTTAGTTCCTTGGATACTTTCTCTAGCTCCTTCATTGGGGGCCCTGTGATCCATCCCATAGTTGACTGTGAGCATCCACTTCTGTGTTTGTTAGGCCCCGGCCTAGTCTCACAAGAGACAGCTATATCATGGTCCTTGCATCAAACGCTTGCTAGTGTATGCAATGGTATCATCGTTTGGAGGCTAATTATGGGATGGATCCCTGGATATGGCAGTCTCTAGATGGTCCATCCTTTTGTCTCAGCTCCAAACTTTGTCTCTGTAACTCCTTCCATGGGTGTTTTGTTCCCAATCTAAGAAGGGGCAAAGTGTCCACACTTTGGTCTTCATTCTTCTTTAATTTCATGTGTTTTGCAAATTGTACCTTCTATCTCGCTATACTAAGTTTCTGGGCTAATATCCACTTATCAGTGAGTACATATCATTTGAGTTCTTTTGTGATCGTGTTACCTCACTCAGGATGATGCCCTCCAGGTATCATCCATTTGCCAAGGAATTTCATAAATTCATTCATTTAATAGCTGAGTAGTACTCCATTGTGTAAATGTACCACAATTTTTGTATTCCTTCCTCTGTTGAGGGGCATCTGGGTTCTTTCCAGCTTCTGGCTATTATAAATAAGGCTGCTATGAACATAGTGGAGCATGTGTCCTCCTTACCAGTTGGGACATCTTCTGGATATATGCCCAGGAGAGGTATTGTGGGATCGTCCGGTAGTACTATGTCCAATTTTCTGAGGAACCGCCAGAATGATTTCCAGAGTGGTTGTACAAACTTGCAATCCCACCAACAATGGAGGAGTGTTCCTCTTTCTCCACATCCTCGCCAGCATCTGCTGTCACCTGAATTTTTGATCTTAGTCATTCTGACTAGTGTGAGATGGAATCTCTGGGTTGTTTTGATTTGCATTTCTCTGATGATTAAGGATGATGAACATTTTTTCAGGTGCTTCTCAGCCATTCGGTATTCCTCGGGTGAGAAATCTTTGTTTAGCTCTGAGCCCCATCTTTTAAGGGGGTTATTTGATTTTCTGGAGTCCACCTTCTTGAGTTCTTTATATATATTGGATATTAGTCCCCTATCTGATTTAAGATAGGTAAAGATCCTTTCCAAATCTGTTGGTGGCCTTTTTGTCTTATTGACGATGTCTTTTGACTTGCAGAAGCTTTGCAGTTTCATGAGGTCCCATTTGTCAATCCTCAATCTTACAGCACAAGCCATTGCTGTTCTATTCAGGAATTTTTCCCCTGTGCCCATATCTTCGAGGCTTTTCCCCACTTTCTCCTCTATAAGTTTCAGTGTCTCTGGTTATATGTGGAGTTCCTTGGTCCACTTAGATTTGAGCTTAGTACAAGGAGATAAGAATGGATCAATTCACATTCTTCTACATGATAACCTCCAGTTGTGCCAGCACCATTTTTTAAAAAATGCTGTCTTTCTTCCATTGGATGGTTTTAGCTCCCTTGTCAAAGATCAAGTGACCATAAGTGTATGGGTTCCTTTCTGGGTCTTCACTTCTATTCCATTGGTCTACTTGTCTGTCACTATACAAGTACCATGCAGTTTTTATCACAATTGCTCTGTAGTAAAGCTTTAGGTCAGGCATCGTGATTCCACCAGGTACTTTTATCCTTGAGAAGAGTTTTTGCTATCCTAGGTTTTTTGTTATTCCAGATGAATTTGCAGATTGCTCTTTCTAATTCGTTGAAGAATTGAGTTGGAATTTTGATGGGGATTTCATTGAATCTGTAGATTGCTTTTGGCAAGATAGCCATTTTTACAATGTTGATCCTGCCAATCCAGAAGCATGGGAGATCTTTCCATCTTCTGAGATCTTCTTTAATTTCTTTCTTCAGAGACTTGAAGTTCTTACCATACAGATCTTTCACTTCCTTAGTTAGAGTCATGCCAAGATATTTTATACTATTTGTGACTATTGAGAAGGGTGTTGTTTCCCTAATTTCTTTCTCAGCCTGCTTATTCTTTGTGTAGAGAAAGGCCATTGACTTGTTTGAGTTAATTTTATATCCAGCTACTTCACTGAAGCTGTTTATCAGGTTTAGGAGTTCTCTGGTGGAATTTTTAGGGTCACTTATATATACTATCATATCATCTGCAAAAAGTGATATTTTGACTTCCTCTTTTCCAATTTGTATCCCCTTGATCTCCTTTTGTTGTCGAATTGCTCTGGCTAGGACTTCAAGTACTATGTTGAATAGGTAGGTAGAAAGTGGGCAGCCTTGTCTAGTCCCTGATTTTAGTGGGATTACTCCAAGCTTCTCACCATTTACTTTGTTGTTGGCTACTGGTTTGCTGTAGATTGCTTTTATCATGTTTAGGTATGGGCCTTGAATTCCTGATCTTTCCAAAACTTTTATCATGAATGGGTGTTGGATCTTGTCAAATGCTTTTTCCCCATCTAAGGAGATGATCATGTGGTTTTCGTCTTTGAGTTTGTTTATATAATGGATTACGTTGATGGATTTCTGTATATTAAATCATCCCTGCATCCCTTGAATAAAACCTACTTGGTAGGATGGATGATTGCTTTAATGTGTTCTTGGATTCCGTTAGCGAGAATTTTATTGAGTATTTTTGCATAGATATTCATAAGGGAAATTGGTCTGAAGTTCTCTATTTTTGTTGGATCTTTCTGTGGCTTAGGTATCAGAGTAATTGTGGCTTTATAGAATGAGTTGGATAGAGTTCCCTCTACTTCTATTTTATGAAATACTTTGTGCAGAACTGGAATTAGATCTTCTTTGAAGTTCTGGTAGAACTCTGCACTAAACCCATCTGGTCCTGGGCTTTTTTTGGCTGGGAGATTATTAATGACTGTTTCTATTTCTTTAGGGGAGATGGGACTATTTAGATCAATAACTTGATCCTGATTTAACTTTGTACCTGGTATCTGTCTAGAAATTTGTCCATTTCGTACAGGTTTTCCAGTTTTGTTGAGTATAGCCATTTGTAGAAAGAACTGATGGTGTTTTGGATTTCTTCAGGACCTGTTGTTGTGAATCCCTTTTCGTTTCTGATTTTGTTAATTAGGATGTTGTCCCTGTGCCCTCTAGTGAGTCTAGCTAAGGGTTTATCTATCTTGTTGATTTTCTCAAAGAAACAACTCCTTGTTTGGTTAATTCTTTGAATAGTTCTTCTTGTTTCCACTTGGTTGATTTCACCCCTGAGTTTGATTATTTCCTGCCATCTATTCCTCTTGGGTGAATTTGCTTCCTTTTTTTCCAGAGCTTTTAGATGTGTTGTCAAGTTGCTAACGTGTGCTCTCTCCTGTTTCTTTTTGGAGGTACTCAGAGCTATGAGTTTCCCTCTTAGAAATGCTTTCATTATGTCCCATAGGTTTGGGTATGTTGTGTCTTCATTTTCATTAAACTCTAAAAAGTCTTTAATTTCTTTCTTTATTCCTTCCTTGACCAAGGCATCATTGAGAAGAGTGTTGTTCAGTTTCCATGTGAATGTTGACTTTCCATTATTTATGTTTTTATTGAAGATCAGCCTTAGGCTATGGTGGTCTGATAGGATGCATGGGACAATTTCAATATTTTTGTATCTGTTGAGGCCTGTTTTGTGACCAATTATATATTCAATTTTGGAGAAGGTCCCATGAGGTGCTGAGAAGAAGGTATATCCTTTTGTTTTAGGATAAAATGTTCTGTAGATATCTGTCAGATCCATTTGTTTCATAAATTCTGTTAGTTTCACTGTGTCCCTGTTTAGTTTCTGTTTCCACGATCTGTCCATTGATGAAAGTGGTGTGTTGAAGTCTCCCACTATTATTGTGTGAGGTGCAATGTGTGCTTTGAGCTTTACTAAAGTTTCTTTAATGAATGTGGCTGGCCTTGCATTTGAAGCATACGTATTCAGAATTGATAGTTCCTCTTGGAGGATTTTACCTTTGATGAGTATGAAGTGTCCCTCCTTGTCTTTTTGGATAACTTTGGGTTGGAAGTTGATTTTATCCGATATTAGAATGGCTACTCCAGTTTGTTTCTTCAGACCATTTGCTTGGAAAATTGTTTTCCAGCCTTTCACTCTGAGGTAGTGTCTGTCTTTTTCCCTGAGATGGGTTTCCTGTAAGCAGCAGAATGTTGGGTCCTGTTTGTGTAGCCAGTCTGTTAGTCTATGTCTTTTTATTGGGGAATTGAGTCCATTGAATCCATTGATATTAAGAGATATTAAGGAAAAGTAATTGTTGCTTCCTTTTATTTTTGTTGTTAGAGTTGGCATTCTGTTCTTGTGGCTGTCTTCTTTTTGGTTTGTTGAGGGATTACTTTCTTGCTTTTTCTAGGGCGTGATTTCCGTCCTTGTATTGCTTCTTTTCTGTTATTATCCTTTGAAGGGCTGCATTCGTGGAAAAATAATGTGTGAATTTGTTTTTGTCGTGGAATACTTTGGTTTCTCCATCTATGGTAATTGAGAGTTTGTTCGGGTATAGTAGCCTGGGCTGGCATTTGTGTTCTCTTAGTGTCTATATAACATCTGTCCAGGCTCTTCTGGCTTTCATAGTCTCTGGTGAAAAGTCTGGTGTAATTCTGATAGGTCTGCCTTTATATGTTACTTGACCTTTCTTCCTTACTGCTTTTAATATTCTCTAATTTTAATATTCTCTAATGTTCTGATTATTATGTGTCGGGAGGAATTTCTTTTATGGTCCAGTATATTTGGAGTTCTGTAGGCTTCTTGTATGTTCATGGGCATGCTGTTCTTTAGGTTTGGGAAGTTTTCTTCTATAATTTTGTTCAAGATATTTGCTGGCCCTTTAAGTTGAAAATCTTCATTCTCATCAACTCCTATCATCAGTAGGTTTGGTCTTCTCATTGTGTCCTGGATTTCTTGGATGTTTTGAGTTAGGATCTTTTTGTGTTTTGTATTATCTTTGATTGTTGTGCTGATGTTCTCTATGGAATCTTCTGCACCTGATATTCTCTCTTCCATATCTTGTATTCTGTTGCTGATGCTCACATCTATGGTTCCAGATTTCTTTCCTAGGGTTTCTATCTCCAGCGTTGTGTCACTTTGGGTTTTCTTTATTGTGTCTACTTCCCTTTTTAGGTCTAGTATGGTTTTGTTCATTTCCATCACCTGTTTGGATGTGTTTTCCTGTTTTTCTATAAGGACTTCTACCTGTTTGGTTGTGTTTTCCTGTTTTTCTTTAAGGACTTGTAACTCTTTAGCAGTGTTCTCCTGTATTTCTTTAAGTGAGTTATTAAAGTCCTTTTTGATGTCCTCTACCATCATCTTGAGATATGCTTTTAAATCCGGGTCTAGCTTTTCAGTTGTGTTGTGGTGCCCAGGACTAGGTGGGGTGGGAGTGATGTGTTCTGATGATGGTGAGTGGTCTTTATTTCTGTTAGTAGGATTCTTACATTTGCCTTTCACCATCTGGTATTCTCTGGAGCTAGTTGTTATAGTTGTCTCTGGTTAGAGCTTGTTCCTCAGGTGATTATGTTAGCCTCTATCAGCAGACCTGGGAGACTAGCTCTATTATTAGTTTCAGTGTTCAAATTACTCTCTGCAGGCAAGCTCTCCTCTTTCAGTGAAGGTGCCCAGATATTTGGTGTTTGTACCTGCCTCCTGGCAGAAGTTGTGTTCCACTCACCTTAGGTTTTAAGATCCCGTGGAGGGTCCTGTGTGGGTCCTTGCGGGTGTCCGGAGACTCCCCGGGCCAGGGACCCTGGTGCTGCAGTGGGCCGTAAGGGATTTGATCCCCGGATCAGGCCCCGGGCTATCTGCTTCCTTAATTAATGCAGTCTCAGGTCTCTCGAGACTGGATTGGAGCAGGTGCTGTGTTCCACTCACCAGAGGTTTTAGGATCCTGTGGCGGATCCTGTGTGGGTCCTTGCGGGTGTCCAGAGACTCCCCTGGCCAGGGACCCTGGTGCTGCAGTGGGCCAGACAATACTTTTTTCGAGAAGGTAAATCTATATTTTTCTGATGATAGAAATGAAAATGAAGAAAACGTAAGTTATACTTAAAAAAAAAACTCTCATCATATTGGGAATGGAAAGTACATAACTGATGATGAACACTTGACTAGAAAGGAAGATTTACCAGTCACATACATTTTAAAAACTTTAAAAACTTTATAAAGTTTGATTTTTGACAATTTCACACACATGTGTGTGCACATAAAGGCATAATGTAATATATGCACGTGTATACACGTATATGCTGTATTATGATCACTGTTACCCATCTTCTCTTGTCTTTTTTCTACCCTATCACCCCAAACCTTGTTTCATTATTCACTGAGTTTAACCAGGGTCTTCTATGTGACCATTGCAGCCTGTGTTCTCATAAGTTGGCATGCAATTGCAGAGGATGATTAATCCTGTAAGAACCACTGTTCAATATTTCAGTAGTGAAGGTTAGGATCATGTGAACATCCCCATACATCCAATGATTATCTGTTTGTAGGCCCAATCTTATGCAGAGTTGCAATACAACTGCAGGTACTATGAGATCATGCCTTCACTGGCTGGGCCATGTCCAGAAAGAATAATTTCAGTGGCTACTACACTCTTTCTCCCCTTTCTTCAGCAATGATCCCAGAAGCTTAAATGAAAAAATGTATCATTTTTAGGGCTGAATCATCACTGATTCTCAGCACCTCTTTTTTAAAATTATCTTCAATCTTTTGTTTACAGTCCAGTCATTAGCCTCCTCCTGGTCCACTCTCCAACAGTTCCTCATCCCATTCCTCCTCATACCCTCTTCTCTAAGAGGATATCCCAACCCCACCCCACCTCAGAACCACCTACCAGTCCTCTTCACTCTCTGGGGCCTCAAGTCTCTCGAGGGTTAGGTACACCTTCTCTCACTGAGGACAGACCGGGAAGTCCTCTGCTGTATATGTGTGAGGGAACCCTCATATCAGCTAGTGTATGCTGCCTGGTTGGTGTCTCAGTGTCTCAGATATCTCAGGAGTTCAGGTTACATGAGACTGCTAGTTTTCCTATGGGGTCACCTTCCTCCACAACTTTTTACAGCCTCTACATAATTGAACCACAGGAATTCCCTACTTTAGCCCATTGGTTGGGTTAAGTGTCTGCTTCTCTCTCAGTCAACTGCTTGTTGAGACTCCTAAAGGGCAGCCATGCTAGGCTTCTGTCTGTAAGCACATCAGAGCATCAGTAATATTGTTAGTAGTAGTAGCCTCTCCTTGGCTAATTTCAATTTGGGCCAGTCACTAGACCTCTTTTCCCTCAGTATTTTCTCCATTTTTATCCTTGGAATTCTTTTAGAACGGAACAATTCTGGGTCAGAGTTTTTGATTGTAGGATAGAAACCCCATCCTCCACTTAATGCCCTTTCTTACTATATTTCTTCCTTTCTATATTTCTTTCTATTTGTTTCTTTATATATTCCTTCCTTTCTCTCTCTCTCTCTCTCTCTCTCTCTCTCTCTCTCTCTCTCTCTCTCTCTCTCCCTCCCTCCCTCCCTCCCTCCCTCCCTCCCTCCCTCCTTTCTTTCTTTCTTTCTTTCTTTCTTTCTTTCTTTCTTTCTTTCTTTCCTTCTTTCTTTCTTTCACTGGATATTTTCTTTATTTACATTTCAAATGTTATCCCATTTCCTTGTTTCCTCTCCAGAAACCCCCTATATCATTTCCCCCTGCTTCTATGAGTGTGCTTTCACGACCCACCTACCCTCTCCTGCTCACCTGCCCAGATATTCTCCTACACTGGGGCATTGTTCCTTCATGGGTCTAAGGGCCTCTACTCCCATCGATGCCTGGCAAGGCCATCTTCTGCTACATATGGGGTGTACTCTTTGCTGGTGGTTTAGAACCTGGGAGCTCTAGGGATTCTGGTTGAGTGATATTGTTGTTCTCCCTATGGGGTTGCAAAACCCTTCAGTTCCTTCAGTCATTTCTCTAACTCATCCATTGTGGACCCTGTGCTCAGTCCAATGGTTGGCTGAAACCATCCACTTCTGTGTTTGTCAGGATCTCTCAGAACCTTTCAGGAGACACCTATATCAGGCTCCTTTCATCAAGCACTTCTTGGCATCCTCAGTAGTGTCTAAGTTTCTGATTCTATATGAGATGGATCCCAGGGAGGGGGGAAGTCTCTGGGTAGCCTTTCCTTCAGTCTCTGTTCCACACACTGTCTCCATATTTCCTCCCATGAGTATTTTGTTCCCCCTTTAAGAAGGAATGAAACATCCACATTTTGGCCATCCTTCTTTGTGGTCTGTGAATTGTATCTTGGGTATTCCAAAATTTTGGGCTAATATCCACTTATCAGTGAGTATATACCATGTGTATTTTTGTGTGATTGGATTATCTCACTCAGGATGAAAATTTCTAGTTCCATTCATTTACCTAAGAATTTCATGAAGTCATTGTTTTTAATAGCTGAATAGTACTCCATTGTGTAAATGTACCACATTTCCTGTATCTATTCCTCTGTTGAAGAACATCTGGGTTCTTTCCAGCTTCTGGCTATTATAAATAAGGCTGTGATGAACATAGTGGAGCATGTGTCCTTGTTATATGTTGGGGCATCTTTTGGGTATATGCCCAGGAATGGTATAGCTGGGTTCTCAGTACAATATCCAGTTTTCTGAGGAACCACCAAACTGATTTCCAGAGTGGTTGTACCAGCATGAAATCCCAGCAATAATGGAGCTTGTTCCCCTTTCTCTACATCCTTGCCAGCATCTGCTGTCATCTGAATCTTTGATCTTAGCCCTTCTGACTGGTGTGAGGTGGAATTTCAGAGACCTGTCCCTTGTTATCAGCTAGCCATTTACTTAATTGTTTGACTCTAGTGTATGTGTAAAGCAGTGACAGAATTGTTGACCTGCACCCCAATGAGCAACATCTTTATCAACTAGAGGCTGGTGTTTATGTGATGTCTCAGTCAGGGTTTCTATTCCTGAACAAACATCATGACCAAGAACCAAGATTGGGAGGAAAGAATTTATTCAGCTTACACTTCAGTGTTGCTGTTCATCAGCAAAGGAAGTCAAGACTAGAACTCAAGCAGGTCAGGAAGCAGGAGCTGATGCAGAAGCCATGGAAAGATGTTACTTACTGGCTTGCTTTCCCTGACTTGCTCAGCTTGCTTTCTTATAGAACCCAAGCTTATCAGCCCAGAGATGGTACCACCCACAAGGGGCCTTCCCTGATGATCACTAATTGAGAAAATGCCTTACAGTTGGATTTCATGGAGGCATTTCCTCACTGGAAGCTCCTTCCTCTGTGATAACTCCAGCTTGTGTCAAGTTGATACAAAACCAACCAGTACACATGAAATCTCTCTTTTCCTTCAAGTTTACTGATTCTACACATTTTCAGTTATTTAGGTCAGAACCATTTCTACTCATCCCCATCACTGGAGTTATTTTGTACATTTACAGTTCAGGTAGATTCTCTTCTTATATATATTATTACAAATTTTCTCTACCACATTTGTGTGATTTTTTTCATGATAAATTTACTATGTTAATTAATGTATATTTAAGAGTTGTAGGTACAGTATTGTCAAATAGGAAGGGGTGCAATTCTCGCCTTCATTTCTTAAATGTATTCTAAATAGTGTGTATTATTTTTCTAGATTTATTTACTACTGTTAGTTTTAGCTTTCTAATTTGGCACAGTTTAGCTTAAAGTTCATGCAAAATTAAAATAGCCACTCTTCCATTGAGGAACATATGGTTTTTTTTTTCCTTTTATATCCATACATTGATGCTTCTCTCAGCTATGATTTTTAACCTGGTTTACAAAGGAGACATCATGAATTCCTTCAGTGGATCATGTTTCAAAACTGATCTAAGAGCAAATGGATGCCTGAATAACAGTTGTAGCTGTATTACACCAAAAGGCTAATCTTGCCTGGCAGGTTGGTAGTGAAGTTAACAAAGTAGTAGCCAGGTAAGACTGGTGATTTTTTTTCTTCCCAAACAGTATCCATAGCAACTTCAGAAACTATGAAATCCAGCCAGCAGCTCAGTTCCAGCTAGCATTTTTTTTAATATCTAAAAATCACAGTGTGCAATATTTCCTTTAGAGACATTACTAATAGTGATGTGTATTATTAACTGTTGAAAATTGTTTTATATTCTACTGGTTGTAATCTTATTTCATGGAAAATTTTGTTATGTCAACATGTTAATGAATGGAGTTTTAATAATTTAGATGTTAAAATATTTTAAAATATAAATATTTAAGTGATTCTTAATAAAAAGAATGGAGAAAGCAGTAGCATTTGATAGAGGTAACAAATAACTGAGATTGTGGCTTGAATTAGTTTTTATAAAAATGCTCTGTTGCCAATAATACAAATGATTTAATTATGTTTATGATATGATTCCCTTTCAAGTCATTGTTCTAAATTTCATTTCGACAATGAATATGTAAATCTCTAGGAAAGAGGGTGTTTTCAATAATACAGATGACGCATCTTCTAGGACATGGGCCTCACTCTGCTGTTTCTTATGAGGATGCTAATTTAATTTTCTTTATGGTATCCACTTCAAATTATAAAGCCACAGTAGAGCAGTTACAATATTCTTCTTTTTATTGACAATAAAAAGAAATGTATATGGAGGCAACTTTTGGCTTTGATAACTTGAATGGCTCTAGAAATGATAAGTCTGTCATGAGAAAAAGCTGACTGAGCAGCATTCATTATGAATATGTTTGCACAGCCAACATCAAGGTGTTTTGGAGCTTAGGTTCTGCTCATTGTCCTATCAAAGAAGCAGAAAGTCAAGTTTGTGATTGTAAATTTTTGGCCCAGGGACTATCTGTCCTTACAAAATGATTAATTCTTGACCCTCAGGACCTTTAAATGAAATGCTAGATGATGGTACAGTGTTGTCTGCTTAACAGAATAGAGTAGAGTCTTAGAGATTGTAAGAGATATATAAACCTCTTGCATTTGTTTTTCTAGCCTCATCCCTTCCCCATGGCCTTTGGATTATATTCAGATTTTCTCTATGTGTTTCCTCCCTGACTCTCACCTTGCATTTCCAGATATTTTTGCATGGTAACAACCTGAACAGTCTACACCAACTAATTCATCCTGAGATCCTACCTTCTGAGTTTGGAGGAATGTTGCCCCCATATGACATGGGCACATGGGCACGAACCCTGCTAGACCATGAGTATGATGATGACAGTGAGTACAACGTGGATTCCTATAACATGCCTGTGAAGGACGTGGACAAGGAACTCTCCCCCAAATCCATGAAGAGGTATGCTATGGAGAGACCAAGAAGTGGCAAATCTGCTGTAGAAGGCAGTCCAAGTTTAACTCCCTCTCCCCACCATAAATATTTTCATTTTTGTCTTATTTCCTTATTGATAGCAATTTAAAGTCTTGTTGTTACAATAATATTTTTCTTAGTACATATAATAGCAGTGAATAACTTAGAAAAAGCCAGAAGTGTCAAAAAGACTCTCTCTCTCTGACACACACACACACACTTTCTTTTTATTTTTATTTATTTATTTATTTACTTTTTACGTTTTTTTTTTTAAATTAGACATTTCCTTTATTTACATTTCACATGCTATCCCCTTTTCTGGTTTCTCCTCTGAAAACCCCCTATCCCATCCAAACTCCCCCTGCTCACCAATCCATCTACTCCTACTTCCCTGACCTGGCATTCTTCTACACTGGGGTAACCAGCCTTCTCAGGACCAAGGGTCATTCTTCTAATTGATGTCCTGTTGCAGTAAATCTCCTCCCACATATGCCCGGGCAATGAAAACACAACACAGTTATATGATGACATGCTGCTCTCCTAGACTGGGCAGATACTGCTACACTACCATCTTCCACAGCTAATAGACCCCTTAGAACTTGCAGTTTCTCCAGGCCATGTACTTCAGCTCCACTTTTCTTCTTCCTCCTCCTCTGCATTCTCACCCTCTTCCATTTTCTCCTTCCTGTCTGTCTCTCACCTTCTGCTCCACCTTCCCATTTATCTGCCCAATCATCCGCTCTGCTTTATTTTAAAAATTAAGGTGGGAAGCAGGTTTATAGGAAATCACCTGAGTGCTGACTCCTTGCTTGTTTGAAACCCCTCACAGGAGAACAGATTTAACATCAAATATAATTAGCCCCAGGGCTATCCACATCATTTCCCTCTTTCTGTCCAATTAAAAGACTATTTTATCTCAGATATAATTGAACTATCACTATTTTGTAATTTATAAAGTACAAGAAACCTAACACCCAGTCCATCATGTGTGTTAATTAAACAGAACCTCTGTCATTTATCCTTACTTAAAAGACTTATAATTCTACATCTGGCTATGTCTTGGCTTTAGATTGAATGCCATCTAAAAATCATCCTCTCAAAACTGTTCCTCTCAAAATAAAAAGCCTGGGATGGCTAGGAGATTATGTAGTTTTTCAACCCCATAATCCAAGAATGACTGATCTTAACTGAAAATATATAGGAAGCCTAAAACAGTTTTCAAAACTTAGCCGACCCATAAAGACCACCGATCACCTGGACAGTCCCTTACTTCAACATATTGGAGCATCAGTCTTCAGCCTACTGGCCAGGGTCGTCTGACAGACTTAGAGAAACAGGAATATTAAGGACTAGCCTACTCTGTCTCAGCAGAATCAAACTGTCCTAATCTATAATTGTGTCATTTCTTTGGGCAGTATTATGTCTGTACACGAAATGAGGCAATTCTTGCCTAGTGGCTATTTAGCCACAACCAGAGTAATTCAAAGATGCTCAGTTTCTTCTTTGGTTCCAAGACAGTGAAAACTGTCAGGAACAGACTGGTCTCAACAACAAATGAATAAATAACATTAAACGACACATTCGGTGGATTTCTGAAGTTTTTGAAAACCAACTATGTGAAGTAATCTAGACTGTTGTCTGTTAACTACTATCAGCCATTTCTAATTAAAATAACTAAAAACACCCTAACGATAAACTCAGAGCCATGAATTTCCTATTTGGCATTAACTCACTCAGAGGCTTACACATCTTAGATCTGTTTATAATAACAGCAATAGGAGGACTGGGTTTAACAAAACAAAATTAAGTATCATCAAGATAAACTTTTTGTTTCATTCTCTGGAATCTAGTACTAAGGGGGTCTCCCCCTATCAAATCTGACCTATATAACTCTGGAAGTTCAAAATACTTTAATCACCTTTTCCAAAACCACAAAGACAAAACCGTTTTCCCCAAATCAGCACATCCTTCAGACTGTAATCAAGAAAACCTATAGCTTGGCCTCTGTCCCAGAAGAACAATAAAACACCACAATATACCACAATAAAAACACCACAAAAATAACAGGAAGCAACAATTACTTTCCTTTAATTTCTCTTAACATCAATGGGCTCAATTCCCCAATAAAAAGACATAGACTAATAGACTGGCTACACAAACAGGACCCAACATTTTGCTGCTTATAGGAAAACCACCAAAGGGACAAAGACAGACACTACCTCAAAGTAAAAGGCTGGAAAGCATTTTCCAAGGAAGTGATCTGAAGAAACAAGCTGGAATAGCCATTCTAATATCGAATAAAATTGACTTCCAACCCAAAGTTATCAAAAAAGACAAGGAGGGGCACTTCATACTCATCAAAGATAAAATCTACCAAGATGAACTCTCAATTCTGAATATCTATGCTCCAAATGCAAGGGCAGCCACAGTTATTAAAGAAACTTTAGTAAAGCTCAAAGCACACATTGCACCTCACACAATAATAGTGGGGGACTTCAACACCCCACTTTCATCAATGGACAGATTGTGGAAACAGAAGCTAAACAGGGACACAGTGAAACTAACAGAAGTTATGAAAAAATGGATTTAACAGATATCTACAGAATGTTTTATACTAAAACAAAATAATATACCTTCTTCTCAGCACCTCAAGTTACCTTCTCCAAAATTGACCATATAATTGGTTACAAAACAGGCTCAAAGCCCACATTGTACCTCACACAATAATAGTGGGAGACTTCAACACCCCACTCTCACCAATGGATAGATCCTGGACAGAAACTAAACAGAGACACATGGACATTAACAGAAGTTATGAAACTAATGGATTTAACAGATATTTACAGAACATTTTATCCTAAAACAAAAAGATATACCTTCTTCTCAGGACCTCATGGTACCTCCTCCAAAATTGACCATATAATCGGTCACAAAACAGGCCTAAACAGATACAAAAATAGTGAAATTATCCCATGCAACCTATCAGATCACCACAGACTAGGGCTGATCTTCAATAACAGCATAAATAATAAAAAGCCAACATTCACCTGGAAACTGAACACTCTACTCAATGATACCTTGATCAAGGAAGAAATAAAGAAATTAAAGACATTTTAGAGTTTAATGAAAATGAAGCCACAACATATCCAAACTTGTGGGACACAATGAAAGCAGTCCTAAGAGGAAAACTCATAGCCCTGAGTGCCTCCGAAAAGAAACTTGAGAGAGCATACACTAGCAGCCTGACAGCACTCCTAGAAGCTCTAGAAAGAAAGGAAGCAAATTCACCCAAGAGGAGTGAGTAGGTGGCAGTAAATAATCAAACTCAGGGTGGAAATCAACTAAGTGGAAATGAACCCACACACCTATGGTTACTTGATCTGTGACAAAGGAGCTAAAATTACGCTGTGGAACAAAGACAGCATTTTCAACAAATGGTGCTGGTACAACTTTTGGATATGTAGAAGAATTTGAATTGATCCATTCTTATCTCCCTGTATAAAGCTCAAGTCTAAGTGGATCAAAAAACTTCACATAAAACCAGAGACTCGGAAATTTATGGAGAAGAAAGTGGGGAAAAGCCTCAAAGATATGGGCACAGGGGGATAATTCCTAAGCAGAACAGCAATGGCTTGTGCTGTAATATCAAGATTGACAAATGGGACCTCATAAAATTGCAAAGTTTCTGTAAGGCAAAAGATACTGTCAGTAAGACAAAAGGGGCACCAACAGATTGGGAAAGGATTTTTACCAATCTTAAATCTGATAGGGGACTAATATCTAATATATACAAAAAGCTCAAGAAGCTGAACTCCAAAAATTCAAATAATCCCATTAAAAAATGGGGTACAGAGCTAAATAAAGAATTCTCAGCTAAGGACTACCAAAAGACTGAGAAGCACTTGAAAAAATGTTCAATATCCTTAATCATCAGGGAAATGAAAGTCAAAACAACCCTGAGATTCTACCTCACACCAGTCAGAATGGCTAAGATCAAAAATTCAGGTGACAGCAGATGCTGGCGAGGATGTGGAGAAAGAGGAACACTCCTCCATTGTTGTAGGATTGCAAGCTTGTACAACCACTCTGGAAATCAGTCTGGTGATTCCTCAGAAAATTGGACATAGTACTACTGGAAGATCCAGCAATACCTCTCCTGGGCATATACCCAGAAAATGTTCCAACTGGTAATAAAGACACATGATCCACTATGTTCATAGCAGCCTTATTTATAATAGCCAGAAGCTGGAAAGAACCCAGATGTCCCTTAACAGAGGAATGAATACAGAAAATGTGGTACATTTACACAATGGAGTACTACTCATCTATTAAAAACAATGAATTTATGAAATTCTTAGGCAAATGGACGGATATGGAGAATATCATCCTGAATGAGGTAACCCATTCACAAATGAAGTCACTTGATATGCACTCACTGATAAGTGGATATTAGCCCAGTAACTTAGAATACCCAAGATTCAATTTGCAAAACACAACAAAATCAAGCAGAAGGAAGGCCAATGCATGGATACTCCATTCCTCCTTAGAAAAGGGAGCAAAATACCCATAAAAGGAGTTATAGAGACAAAGATTGGAGCTAAGATGAAAGAATGGACCATCCAGAGACTGCCCCACCTAGGGATCCATCCCATAATCAGTCACCAAATGCAGACACTATTGCATATGCCAGCAAGATTATGCTGAAAGAACCTTGATAAAGCTGTCTCTTTTGAGGCTATGCCAGTGCCTGGCAAATGCAGAAGTGGATTCTCACAGTCATCTATAGGATGGAACACAGGGCCCCCAATGGAGGAGCTAGAGAAAGTACCCAAGGAGCTGAAGGGTTCGGTAACCATCTAGGTGGAACAACAATATGAACTAACCAGTACCCCCAGAGCTCGTGTCTCTAGGTGCCTAGTCAGCCATCATTGTGAAGAGAGTCCCGTTGGTCTTGCAAACTTTATATGCCCCAGTACAGGGGAACACCAGGACCAAAAAGGGGGAGTGGGTGGGTCGGGGAGTGGGGGAGTGGGTATGGGGGACTTTTGGGATAGCATTGGAAATGTAAACGAGGAAAATACCTAATAAAAAATTTTTAAAAAAGAAAAAGAAATTTCTCATAATTAATAAGTTCTCTGCCATCCTGTCTGTTGTGCTCTCTACCAGGAGCTACAGACATTTATTTATACCTTGTATCTCTTGTGCTCCTTACCTGGAGCCACAGACTTCTATTAATTAATACCTGTTCATAGCAGGTGATTACCACTGCTCTCTCTACTTGGAGTCAGTGACTAATATTCCCTATCTGGTTCTGAACCATAGGTGAAGTTTCCCATCTTTAGCTACTACACCTACTTATAAGAGGCAGCTTGTCAAACCAGGATTTAAACCCAAAATTCCCATGGAGCCCACATTAGACAAAATATGAGTATCCCAGTAGACTTATTAGAGCACTATATCTTTATACCTTCTTCAAGTATGAAAAAGGTTATATTTCTCTCTTTATAGAAATGAATTGCCTGGTCCATAGTCCTTTGTATCTTTCTCTCCCAATTACTTATTCACAGGTAGAAGCTGAGTGAAAAAAGATCTGAGTTGTCTGTGTCCCTGTTTTGAGACGGGGGAGGCAGGGTGGGGAGCGAAGGATACAGGGAAGCACACACAGAAAGGCTCACTCAGGCATAGATGCCTCTCTGCTGTTCTCTGTAGGCCCTTTAAATCTAGTCAGCTTCAAATCCATACTACTACAGCCTAGGTCACTGCCCAAGCCCCATTCAGGGGTTTGGGGGGGGTGGTCAGTGAATTGTATCTCAGATTAGTTGAATTCAAATCAATACATTGGGCACCATTTTGTTGCGGTAAATCTCCTCCCAAATATGCCCCAGCAATGAAAACACAACACAGTTAATATGATGATATGCTGCTCGCCTAGACTGGGCAGATCTACTGCTATACTACCATCTTCTACAGCTTACGAGACACCTTAGAACTTGCAGTTTCTCCAGGCCATGTGCTTCTGTTCCACTTTTCTTCTTCTTCCTCCTCCTCTACATCCTCTCCCTCTTTCATTTTCTCCTTCCTCTCTGTCCCTCACCTTTTTGCTCGACCTTCCCTTTTATCTGCCCAATCATCAGCTCTACTTTATTTTATGAATTACGGTGGGAAGCAGGTTTACAGGAAATCACCTGAGTGCTGACTCATTCCTTGTTCACAAACCCCCATGGGAGAACATATTTAATATTAAATATAATTAGCCCCAGGGCTATCCACAACAATGTCAAACAAGGCCATCCTCTGCTACATATGCAACTGGAGCCATGGGTCCCTCCATATGTGCTCTTTGGTTGGTTTAGTCCCTGAGAGCTCTGGGGTTACTGATTGGTTCATATTGCTGTTCCTCTTATAGGGCTGCAAACACCTTCAGCTACTTTGGTCCTTTCTCTAGCTCCTTCTTTGGGGACCTTGTGCTCAGTCCATAGGTTGGCTGAGAGTGTCCACCAATGAATCTGTCAGGCACTGGCAGAACCTCTCAAGAGACAGTTATATCAGGCTCCCGACAGCAAGTACTTGTTGACATCCACAATAATGTCTGGGTTTGGGAACTATATATGGAATGGATCCTCAGGTGGGGCAGTCTCTAGATGGTTTTTCCTTCAATCTCTATTCCAGACTTTGTCTCTGTATCTTCTCCTATGGGTATTTTGTTCCCTTTCTAAGAAGGACTGAATTATCCACACTGTGGTCTTACTTCCTCTTGAGCTTCATTTGGTCTGTGATTTGTATCTTGGGTATTTCAAGTTTCTGGGATAACATACACTTATCAGTGAGTGTACATCATGTATGTTCCTTTGTGATTGGGTTACTTCACTCAGGATGATATTTTCTAGTTCCATATATTTGCCTAAACATTTCATGAATTCATTGTTTTTAATAGCTGAGTAGTATTCTACTGTGTAAATGTACCACATGTTTTGTATCCAATCTTCTGTTGAAGGACATCAGGGTTCTTTCCAGCTTCTTGCTATTATAAATAAGGTTGCTATGTATATAGTGGAGCATGTGTCCTTATTACATGTTGGAGCATCTTCTGGGTATATGTCCAGGAGTGATATAGCTGGGTCCTCAGATAGTACTATGTCCAATATTCTGAGGAACCACCAAACTGATTTCCAGAGTTGTTGTACCAGCTTGCAGTTCTACCCGCAGTGGAGGAGTGTTCCTTTTTTTCTACATCTTCACCAGCATCTGCTGGCACCTTAGTTTTGATCTTAGCCATTCTAACTGGTGTGAATGGAATCCATATTAAAATTCCATTCAATCCTTCATAGAGTTAGAAAGATCAATTCTCAAATTCAACTGGAATAACAAAAACCCAGGATAGCAAAAAGTATTCTCAACAATAAAAGAATTTCTGGGGGAATCAGTATCCTTGACCTCAAGCTATACTACAGAGTAATAATGATTAAAACTATTTTGTATTGGTACAGTGACAGGCAGGTAGATCAATGGGATAGAATTGAAGACCCAGAAATGAGCCTATATATCTATGGTCACTTGATCTTTGACAAAGTGCCTAAAACCATCTAGTGGGAAAAAGTCAGTACTTTCAAAAAATGGCACTGGTTCAACTGGTGGTTAGCATGCAGAAGAATGCAAATCAATGCACTCTTATCTCCTTGTACAAAGCCTAAGTCAAAGTGGATCGAAGACCTCCACATTAAACTAGATACACTGAAACTAATAGAAAAGAAAGTGGGGAAAAGCCTGTAGCACATGAACACAGGGGGGAATTTCTGGAACAGAACACTAATAGCTTATGCTTTAAGATCAAGAATTGAGAAATGGGACCTCATAAAATTACAAAGCTTTTGTAAGGCAAAGGACACTGTCAGTAGGACAAAATGGCAATGAACAGACTGGGAAAAGATCTTTACCAACCCTATATATCTAATAGAGGTCTAATATCCAATATATAGAAAGAACTCAAGAAGTTAGACTCCAGAGAACCAAATAACCCTATTAAAATGGGGTACAGAGGTAAATAAAGAATCCTCATCCAAGGAATATCAAATGGCTGAGAAACACCTAAAGAAATGTTTGACATTTCTAGTCGTCAGGGAAATGCAAATCAAAACAAGCCTGAGATTCCATATCACACACACACTTTGAAACACTGCATTCAAACTTGTATTAACTGTTCAGTGTCTCTGCCTAGTCTGTTTAAAGGTAACCATTTTGTGTGCCAAGCTCTCTATCTTTATCGGTTTAATCATCAAAATGTCAACTGTTGAGATAGAGTCCATCTTCCTGTTTTGTCTCATAATGGTTTATGTCTGTTTCTTTTCATTAGTGGGTGGGAGAATGGCAGACACATGCTGCATAATTGCCTCTGCTTCTGCTTCCCGTAGCAAACAATATGACTGATTCTCAGGCATTTCCAAACTCCAGGAGAGTACAACATAACAATGACAACAGATAACTCAAGTTTAATCACCATTCATAAAAGTGTGTGATTTCCAGCTACCTCAAGAAAGACACAGTTCAGCTGTCATGCTAAAGCCTTTCATGAACCTTTTTCTCATGAAAGCTTGGTGGTTCTTTAGTTATGGTTTTGAGTCAGGTAGTATCATGCATGGTTCTAAAAACTTTCTCTCCTTTCCTTTTTATCTTCTTTCCTCCCTTTTTTATCTGTCGCTGGCTGTATTTTTCTGCTTATTTCTCTTTTTCCTTCTATCTCTCTCTCTTCCTATCTCCCTGTCTCATGTGTATATGCACACACAAGTATTTTTCTGTGATGGTGATGATGATATGTTTTGCTCACTACAGGCAACCTAACATCTCCTGGGAGTAAAGTAAAGAAATGGAATGCTTCCCTGCAATCATTTCCTCATGTGTTAACAAGTTTGTCTTTAAGCCAACTTTAGACTTCTGAGTTCTCTTCAGTTGACATCTGTATACAATAAGTATCAGCAAACCTGAGGATTCATTAATGTCCTGAATTATTGTTTGATAGCTTGTGAAGACTCTGTTCAGTACCAAGTTGCATTTAAAATTGGCAAATGTGTAACTAAAACTTTGTATTTCTCCAACTCTAAAAGAGTCTCTAAAACAAAAATCCATAAAAGTAATTGCCATTGGATAACTGTCACCTAAGAAAAGCAAATCTACTGAAAATTGTCATTATACTCCAACTTTTATCATAAAAGGCAAGTAAGTGTGCCTCTTTTAAATCAACATATTTATTTCTCACAGAAACTTTTTAAAACATATTCTCAGTGTTTTTGTGTTTGTGTGTTTGTGTCAGCATGTGTGTATGTGTGTGATTGATTAATAGGGTTCATCTGGAGACTTTCAGATTGTTGAAAGGAAGTCTGTATACTCTTTAATGACTCTATTACTTGCCTCTTAGAAGTGAGCTTTATAAAGCTTAGGGGATGTTTTCCCAATCTGTACATTGCCATTTTGTCCCAATGACAGGATCCATTGCCTTACAGAATCTTTGCAATTTTATGAGGTCTCATTTGTCTATAGTTGATCTTAGAGCCTGGGCCATTGTTGCTCTGTTCAGGAAAATTTTACCTGTGCCAATGTGTTCAAAGCTTTTTCCCACTTTTTCTTCTATTAGATTCAGAGTATCTGGGTTTATGTGGAAGTCCTTGATCCACTTGGACTTGAGCTTTGTACAAGGAGATATGAATGGATAAATTTGCTGTCTTCTACATGCTGGCCACCACTTGAGTCAGCACTATTGGTTGAATATGCTGTCTTTTTTCCACTAGAGGTTTGACTTCTTTGCCAAAATTAAGTGTGTGGGTTCATTTCTGGGTCTTCAATTCTATTCTATTGATCTACCTGCCCATTTCTGTACCAATACCATGCAATTGTTTTTATCACTATTGCTCTGTAGTAGAGCTTGAGGTCAGGGATGGTGATTCCCCCAGAAGTTCACCTAATTGAGAATAGTTCTTGCTATCCTGCGTTTTTTTGTTGTTCCAACTGAATTTGAGAATTGCTCTCTTTATCTCTCTGAACAATTGAGTTGTAATTTTGAAGTGGATTGCATTGAATCAGTAGATTGCTTTTGGTAAGATGTCCAATTTTACTATTTTAATCCTGCAGATTCATGAGCAAGGGAGATTTTTCCATCTTCTGAGGTTTTCTTCAATATTTGTCTTTGGAGATTTGAAGTTCTTGTCTTACAAATCTTTCACTTGCTTGGTTAGAGTCACACCAATATATTTTATATTATTTTTGACTGTTGTGAAGGTTGTTGTTTCCATAATTTCTTATTAGAGGACTAATATCCAATATATACAAAGAACTCAAGAAGTTAGACTTCAGAGAATGAAATAACCCTATTAAAAGTGGGGTACAGAGCTAAACGGAGAATTCTCAAGTGAGGAATATCAAATGGCCAAGAAGCACCTAAAGAAATGTTCAACATCCTAAATGATCAGGGAAATGCAAAACAAAACAACTCCGAGATTCCAACTCATACCAGTCAGAATGGCTAAGATTAAAAATTCAGGTGCCAGCAGATGCCGGCGAAGAAAGAGAACACTCCTCCATTGTTGGTGGAAAGTGCAAGGTATTACAACCACTCTGGATATCAGTCTGGCAGTTCCTTAGAAAATTGAACATAGTTCTACCTGAAGACCCAGCTATACCACTCCTGGCCATATTTCCAAAAGATACTCCAATGTATAACAAAGACACTTGCTCCACTATGTTTATAGCAGCCTTATTTATAATAGCCAGAAGCTGGAAAGAACCCAGATGTCCCTTAACAGAAGAATGCATATAGAAAAAGTGGTACATTTATACAATGGAATACTACTCAGCTACCAAAAACAATGAATTCACAAAATGTTTAGGCAAATGGATGGAACTAGGAAATATCATCCTAAGTAAGGTAACTCAATCCCAAAAGAGCACATATGTTATGTACTCAATGATAAGTGGATATTAGAAAAAAAAAAAAGCTCAGAATACCCATGATACAACTCACAAACCATAAAATCCTTAAGAAGAAGGGAGAACAAAGTGTGGATACTTCAATCTTATATGGAAGGGGTGAAAATAATCACTGGTGGTTGAGGAAAGTAGGGATCTAGGAGGAAGAAAGGAGCGGGAGGGAAAAAAGAGAGGATAGGATCAGGTATTGGAAGGGACAGGAGAGAAGTACAGAGGGTCAGGAAATTGAATAGCTATATGAAGCAGTGAGGGATGGGGATCTGGGGATAGCCACTAGAAATTCCCGACTCCGGGAGAGTGAAAGGCTCCCAGGAACCACGGGTGGTGACTTTAGCTGAAATACCCAACAAATGGGAAATAAAATCCGTAGAGACCACCTGCAGTAGATAGACATGGTCTCTAGCTGAGGGATGAGGCCACTCACCCATCTCAAAATGTTTAGCCCAGAATTGTTCCTGTCCAAAGGAAAGGCCATGACATATAAATTGAACAAAGTCTGAAGGAAGGGCCATCCAGAGACTGCCCCACCTAGGGATCCATACCATCTGCAGACTCGAAACCTTGACACTATTGATGATGCCAAGAAGGGCTTGCTGTTAGAACCCTGGCATAGTTGTTCTCTGAGAGGTTCTACCAGCACTTGACCAATACAGATGTGGATGTACACAGCCAACCATCAGACTGTGCATGGGGACTCCAATAGGTAATATAGAGGAAAGACAAAAGAAGCTGAAGGGTATTGCAACTCCATAGGAAGAACAATATCAACTAACCAGACATCTCAGAACTCCCAGAGACTAAATCACCAACCAAGGGTGTACATGGATGGGATCATGGCTCCAGGTACATATGTAGCAGAGAATGGCCTTATCTGGCATTAATGGCAGGGGAGGTTCTTGGTCCTGTGGTCTTGATGCCCCAGTGTAGGGAAATGCTAGAGAGGTGACACAAGAGTGTATGAGTGGCTGGAGGAGTACACTCAAAGAGCCAAAGGGAATGGAGGGAAGGGGTATGGAATGGGGGAGGGGTTGCAGAAGGGAAACCCAGAAGGGGAATATCATTTGAAATGTAAATAAATAAAATCATTAATAAAAAATAATACTTTCATTTCCTTTTATGAAACAAATTGTTTATTAAATAAATGAGTCTTTTCTAGTGAATCTTGTACTTCTTAATAATATAATTAGTTCCATTACATTCATTTTTATTGGGAAGTGCAATTGTAATTTTGCTGAGAGTCTTCCTTTTGGGAGTTAATGAAGTCTGCCAAGAGGCAAGTTGCTACAGCAAAAAACAATTGGCTAGAATGCAGCAGGTTGAAAGAAATTAATGGAGGGGCTCTGAAACTGCATTTGCTTAATTGCATAGCCATTAAAATGGGTTCAATGTGCTGGCTTGTTTTGTGTGTCAACTTGACACAAGCTGGAATTATCACAGAGAAAGGAGCCTCTCTTGAGGAAATGTCTCCATGAGATCCAGCTATAAGGAATTTTCTCAATTAGTGATCAAGGGGGAAGGGCTCAGCCCTCTGTGAGTAGTCCTGTGTTGGTAGTCCTGGTATCTATAAGCAAGCAAGCTTAGCAAGCCAAAGGAAGCAATCCAGTAAGCAGCACACCTCCATGGCCATGTGCATCAGCTCCTGCCTTCAAGTTCCTGCCCTGTGAGAGTTCCAGTTCTGACTGCCTTTGGTGATGAACAGCAATGTGGAAGTGTAGGCAGAATAAACCCTTTCTAACCCGCCCCCCAAATTGGGTTCTTCCTGACACAATATTAGCACATGTCATTGTTTTCTCTTCTTCTCATTTTCTCTTTCCTAATGATAATATGGAATACAATTCCCTATTACTAACAAAAGCACATACATGTGTGTATGCATATATGTGTATATATACATATTTGTTTATATGTATATATGCATATATGTGTATATATACATGTATATATCATATGCATAACTATATATGCATATATGTATATATACATGTATGTATGTATGCACTTGTTTGTTTATATGCATATGTTTATATGCATATATGCATATATGCATATATGTAATGTGCATATGTATATATGTATATTTGCATGTGTATGTATGTATATATATATGTGTGTGTGTTATGTATACACACACACATATGGGTTTTTCAAATTATGTGTTTTCTCTTTTTTAATCTGTATTGTTATTGTATATATTTACATTCCAAAGGTTGCCTCCCTTCCTGTTATCCTCTCCCCAAGTTCTTCCCTCCCATACCCCTTTTCGCACCTCTGAAATCATAGTCCCCCACCTGTCCTCCAGTATCCATCTTCCCTGAGACATCAAGTTTCCACAGGTTTGAGCACATCTTTTCTCATTGAGTCCATACAAGTCACTTTTCTGCTATGCATGTATCCAGTGCCATGAACCAGCCCAGTTATGCTTCTTGGTCTTTGGCTTAGTCTCTGGTAGCTCTGAAGGGTCTGGGTTAGTTGACATTTTTGTTCTTCCTATAGAGTTGCAATCCCTCTCAGCTCCTTCAGTCCTTCCTCTAACTCTTCTATAGGGGTTCGACCTCAATCTAATGGTTGGTTGTAAGCATGTGCATTTGTCTCAGTCAGTTGCTGGTAGAGCCTCTCTGAGGACAGCAAGGCCAGGTTCCTGTCTACACACAATATAGCCTCAGTAATAGTGTCAAGATTTGTTGTGCACACATGGGGTGGATCTCAATTTGGGCCAGTCACTGGGTGGCCTTTCCTTAAGTCTCTGCTCCATTTTTGTCCCTGCATTTCCATCTATGTCCTGACCAAATAAACATTTTTAACTTAAAATCCTTTAACTAATTTTTGAAGCATTCAAGCATGTGGTTTCTTTTATTTGGATACTCTAGTGGGAAATAACAAAATTACATTGAAATTCTGATGTTTTGGGTTGACATAACCCATTTCTTTATCATAAAGAAATGTTATACATATTTTTATTTGTCTTATAGGATATTTTATTTTATTTTTTAATTAGGTATTTTTCTCATTTACATTTCCAATGCTATCCCAAAAGTCCCACATATGTTCCCCCCCACTCCCCTAACCACCCACTCCCAATTTTTGGCCCTGGTGTTCCCCTGTACCTAGCATATAAAGTTTGCAAGTCCAATGGGCCTCTCTTTCCAGTGATGGCCGACTAGGATACATGTGTAGCTAGAGTCAAGAGTTCTGGGGTACTGGTTAGTTCATAATGTTGTTCCACCTGTAGGGTTGCAGATCCCTTTAGCTCCTTAGTACTTTCTCTAGCTCCTCCATTGGGGGCCCTGTGATCCATCCAATAGCTGACTGTGAGCATCCACTTATGTGTTTATTAGGCCCCGGCATAGTCTCACAAGAGACAGCTATATCAGGGTCCTTTCAGCAAAATCTTGCTAGTTTATGCAATGGTGTCAGTGTTTGGAGGCTGGTTATAGGATGGATCCCTGGATATGGCAGTCTCTAGATGGTCCATCCTTTTGTCTCAGCTCCAAACTTTGTCTCTGTAACTCCTTCCATGGGTGTTTTGTTCCCAATTCTAAGAAGGGGCAAAGTGTCCACACTTTGGTCTTATAGGGTATTTAAAAGCAAAAATTAAACCTCTTACTGATGTCAAAATCATCTTCCCATTTGTTTTTCCATCCAGAAATCTTTTATCAGAAATTATCTGTCCTATACTAGAAAATGTCAATATTTCCAAGAGAATATTCTGGTTCAATTGTCAGGAGAACATCAATCTTATTATTATCTGCATAGAAATCTTCTCTGTTCATAACCTCAGAGGCCAGAAGGGATTGTCTGTTCACTATAATGCCAAACTCTACATCCATAGTCCATAAATCTCATGATGCAGGGGAAGAGAATTCAGGAACATAGGGGAAGCAGTAGTGAATTAAAGAGAGAGAGAGAGAGAGAGAGAGAGAGAGAGAGAGAGAGAATATTTGAGGGTAAATAGTGGGGCTGACTCATTGACCTTGGCATTCTTCTTTCCAGATCTCAGTCAGTAGTGGACCCTACAGCACTGAAACGAATGGATAAAAGTGAAGAAGAAAACATGCAGCCTTTACTTGCTCTGGACTGAGAACTTCTCCACCCCTACACCATGGATTAAAAATGGGAGGTCCTGGCTTTCAGCAACAGGGACAACACTGTGGGATTGACCTGCTGGAAAACTTTACTCATGTTCATGTAGCATAATGCACACGACATCTGGCTTTCACATTTGCCTAAACCATGGGTGCCCTGAGCTAGATTTTAAAAAGTCAATAATTTATTCTGTAAGTGCCAAGTTCTTTGTAAATACAATATTGTGGTCACATCTAGTTTGTAAATTTTGTTAGTAATTTAGTTTGGGAAAGATTGACTCACATGTTTGAGCCAGTGATATGGACTACAATAAGAAGCTTAAGGACATGTAACCTATAAAATTTAATTAAATGTATCCCTGTTTCCTATGAAGCCATATATCTGCTATCATAGTGATTATTTCAATATTTTCCTACAAAACACTGTCATTATTCAAATATACTTGGGTCACAGAAGGTTAATTATCTCCTGGAAATTGTTATTATTAATGTTTTCCTGCTTAGTAATTTTTGTTTCAGAGGAACTTTTCTGGAACCATCACTGGCTGCATTCTGAAGAAAGAAAATGGCTGATGAGCTGGAAAACTGAACCAAATGGCAAATCGTCTCCGTTGTGTGATTTAGAGTTTTTTTTTTCAAGAAAATGTTTTTTCCCAATTAAGATGAGGAATTCTAAAAAAGAATGGGTTTTTTGTTTTTGTTCGTTTGTTTTTGTCTAAATGATTGTCTTAACAATGTTCCTTTACTTAAGTTGCCATTGTAACCCCTATCTGATATACTTTAGAATATATTTTCACCCAAAGTAAATGAGAGTTAGTTCCTGAATCATTTTGACAATTTTGCACATAAAATTTGTCACTTGAAGATGAGGGCTAATTTCAGATCATTGTGGAAATGTTGAAGATATAAATAATTACTAACAACATATATAGTTTTATTGACTTTTAATAAATTCTTGATAAGACAGGCTTTGAGATGTCATGGAAAATAATTGTTGGTGACATAAATAGAAATGAAACAATTTGATAGACTTCAAAACACATACTCAAGGGATTTTAGTACACCATAAAATGAAATCTTGCATATCAGTCATTTTTTATTAGATATTTTGTCTATTTACATTTCAGATTTCATCCCCTTTCCTCATTTCCATTCTGAAAACCCCCCTATCCCATCACCCTCCTGCCCACTAACCCTCCTAGTACTGCTTCCCTGACCTGGCATTCCACTACACTGGGACATTAAGCCTTCACAAGACCAAGGGTCCCACTTCTCATTGCTGTCCCAAAAGGAGATCCTCTGCTACATATGCATTTGGAGCCTTGAGTCTCTCCATGTGTACTCTTTGGTTGATGGTTTAGTCCCTGGGAGCTTTGATTAGTTCATATTATTGTTCCTCCTATGGGGCTGCAAGCACCTTTCGCTCCTTTGGTCCTTTTTCTCGTTCCCCCATTGGGGACCTTGTGCTCAGGTCAAAGTTTGGCTGAGAGTGTCCACAAATGAATCTGTCAGACACTGGCAGAACCTCTCAGGAGACAGCTATATCAATCTCATGTCAGCAAGCACTTGTTGGCACCCACAACAGTGTCTGGGTTTGGGAACGGTATATGGGATGGATCCCCAGGAAGGGCAGTCACTCAATGGCCTTTCCTTCAGTTTCTGCTCCAAACTGTGTCTCTGTATCTCCTCTCATGGGTATTTTTATCTCCCCTCTAAGAAGGACCAAAGTGGTATTCCTTCTTATTAAGATTCATGTGCTCTGTAAATTGTTTCTTAAGTATTTCAAACTTCTGGCCTAATATCCACTTAATAGGGAGTGCATACCTTGTGTGTTCTCTTATTGGATTACCTCACTCAGGATGATATTTTCAACTTTCATCCATTTGCCAAAGAACTCCATGAATTCATTGTATTTAATAGCAGAGTAGTACTCCATTGTGTAAATGTACCACATTTTCTGTATCCATTCCTCTGTTGACGGACATCTGGGTTCTTTCCAGCTTCTGGCTATTATAATTAAGACTGCTATGAGCATAGTGGAGCATGTGTCCTTATTACATGTTGGAGCATTTTCTGGGTATATGTCCAGTAGTGGCATAGCTGGGTCCTCAGGTAGTACTATGTTAAATTTTCTGAGGAACCACCAAACTGACTTCCATAGTGGTTGTACCACCTTGCAATCCCACCAGCAACGGAGGAGTGTTATTCTTTCTCTACAACCTTGCCAACATCTGCTGTCACCAGATCATAAAGATCTTATCCATTCTGACTAGTGTGAGGTGGAATCTCAGGGTTGTTTTGATTTGCATTTACCTTATGACTGACGATGTTGAACATCTCTTTAGGTGCTTCTCAGCCATTTGGTATTTCTCAGTTGAGAATTCTTTGTTTAGCTCTGCACCCCATTTTTTTAGTAAGGTTATTTGGTTCTCTGGAGTCTAAGTTCTTGAGTTCTTTGTATATATTTGATTAGCCCTCTATCCGATGTAGGGTTGGTAAAGATCTTTTCCTAATCTGTTCATTGCCATTTTGTCCTATTGACAGTGGCCTTTGCCTTACAGAAGCTTTGCAATTTTTTCCATGGGGAAAGGGTTTATTGGAGGGGCAGGGAGGACAAAGTGGGGTGACGAAGAAGAAGAAGGAAAGAAAGTGAAGCTTTGCAATTTTATGAGGTCCCATTCATCAATTCTTTATCGTACAGCATAAGCTATTCGTGTTCTGTTTAGGAAAATTTTCCCCTGTGCCCATGTGCTCCAGACTCTTCCCCACATTCTTTTCTATCAGTTTCGCTGTGTCTGCTTTTATGCAGTGGTCCTTGATTCACTTGGACTGGAACTTGGTACAAGGAGATAATAATGGATTGATTTGCATTCTTTTAAATGTTAACCACCAGTTTAACCAGCAGCATTTGTTGAAAATGCTTTTGTTTTTGTTTGTTTGTTTTTGTTTTTGTTTTCTCCACTGGATGGTTTTAGCTCCTTTGCAAAAGATCAAATGACTATAGGTGTGTGGGTTCATTTCTGGGTTTTCAAATCTATTCCATTGATCTTCCTGCCTGCCAGTGTACCAATATCATTCAGTATTTATCACAATTGCTCTGTAGTACAGCTTGAGGTCAGGGATGGTGATTCCCCCATAAGTTCTTTTATTGTTGAGTATACTTTTCTCTATCGTGGGTTTTTTGTTATTCCAGATGAATTTGGAAATTGCTCTTTCCAATTCTATGGATAATTGATTTAGAAGTTTGATGGGGATTGCATTGAGTCTGTAGGTTTCTTTTGGCAAGATGGCCATTTTTACTGTATTAATCCTGCCAATGCGTGAGCATGGGAGATCTTTCCAAATACAAATACTCTTCAAATTATTCCACACAATACAAACAGAAGGAATGCTACCCACCACAAAATAGAAACAGAAAGAATGCTACCCAATTTGTTCAATTACTCTGAGACCTAAACCACACAAAGACCCAGCAAAGAATGTGAACTTCAGACCAATTTCCCTTATGAATATCGATGCAAAAACACTCAATAAAATTCTTGCAAACTAAATCCAAGAACACATCAAAATGATCATCCATCATGATCAAGTAGATTTCATCCCAGGTATATAGGGATTATTCAATATATGAAAATCCATCAATGTAATCCACTATATAAACAAACTCAAAGGGGAAAAAAAGCACATTATCATCTCATTAGATGCTGAGAAAGCATTTGACAAAATCCAACAGTCCTTCATGATAAAAGTCTTGGAAAGATCAGGAATTCAAGGAACACACATAAACATAGTAGAAGCAATATACAGCAAACCAGTAGTCAACACAAAACTAAATGGAGATAAACTTAAAGGAATCTCACTAATTTTAGGGACTAGACAAGGCTTCCCGCTCTCTCCCTACCTATTCAATATAGTATTTGGAGGTGCCCGCCCAGCTGGGGAGGCGGCCTAAGCCACAGCAGCAGCGGTCGCCATCTTGGTCCGGGACCCGCCGAACTTAGGAAATTAGTCTGAACAGGTGAGAGGGTGCGCCAGAGAACCTGACAGCCTCTGGAACAGGCAGAAGCACAGAGGGGCTGAGGCAGCACCCTGTGTGGGCCGGGGACAGCCGGCCACCTTCCGGACCGGAGGACAGGTGCCCGCCCGGCTGGGGAGGCGACCTAAGCCACAGCAGCAGCGGTCGCCATCTTGGTCCGGGACCCGCCGAACTTAGGAAATTAGTCTGAACAGGTGAGAGGGTGCGCCAGAGAACCTGACAGCTTCTGGAACAGGCAGAAGCACAGAGGCGCTGAGGCAGCACCCTGTGTGGGCCGGGGACAGCCGGCCACCTTCCGGACCTGAGGACAGGTGCCCACCTGGCTGGGGAGGCGGCCTAAGCCACAGCAGCAGCGGTCGCCATCTTGGTCCCGGGACTCCAAGGAACTTAGGAATTTAGTCTGCTTAGGTGAGAGTCTGTACCACCTGGGAACTGCCAAAGCAACACAGTGTCTGAGAAAGGTCCTGTTTTGGGCCTTCTTCTTCGGCCAGGAGGAGGTCCAAATACAAGATATCTGCGCACCTTCCCTGTAAGAGAGCTTGCCAGCAGAGAGTGCTCTGAGCACTGAAACTCAGAGGAGAGAATCTGTCTCCCAGGTCTGCTGATAGACGGTAACAGAATCACCAGAAGAACAATCTCTAAACAGAGTCAACTATAACTACTAACTCCAGAGATTACCAGATGGCGAAAGGTAAACGGAGGAATCTTACTAACAGGAACCAAGACCACTCACCATCACCAGAACCCAGCACACCCACTTCGCCCAGTCCAGGGAACCCCAACACACCTGAGAACCTAGACCTAGATTTAAAAGCATATCTCATGATGATGGTAGAGGACATCAAGAAGGACTTTAATAAATCACTTAAAGAAATACAGGAGAACACTGCTAAAGAGTTACAAGTCCTTAAAGAAAAACAGGAAAACACAATCAAACAGGTAGAAGTCCTTACAGAAAAAGAGGAAAAAACATACAAACAGGTGATGGAAATGAACAAAACCATACTAGACCTAAAAAGGGAAGTAGACACAATAAAGAAAACTCAAAGCGAGGCAACACTAGAGATAGAAACCCTAGGAAAGAAATCTGGAACCATAGATTTGAGCATCAGCAACAGAATACAAGAGATGGAAGAGAGAATCTCAGGTGCAGAAGATTCCATAGAGAACATCGGCACAACAATCAAAGAAAATGGAAAATGCAAAAAGATCCTAACTCAAAATATCCAGGAAATCCAGGACACAATAAGAAGACCAAACGTACGGATAATAGGAGTGGATGAGAATGAAGATTTTCAACTCAAAGGTCCAGCAAACATCTTCAACAAAATTATTGAAGAAAACTTCCCAAATCTAAAGAATGAGATGCATATGAACATACAAGAAGCCTACAGAACTCCAAATAGACTGGACCAGAAAAGAAATTCCTCCCGACACATAATAATCAGAACATCAAATGCACTAAATAAAGATAGAATACTAAAAGCAGTAAGGGAAAAAGGTCAAGTAACATATAAAGGCAAGCCTATCAGAATTACACCAGATTTTTCACCAGAGACTATGAAAGCCAGAAGAGCCTGGACAGATGTTATACAGACACTAAGAGAACACAAACTGCAGCCCAGGCTACTATACCCAGCCAAACTCTCAATTATCATAGAGGGAGAAACCAAAGTATTCCACGACAAAACCAAATTCACGCATTATCTCTCCACGAATCCAGCCCTTCAAAGGATAATAACAGAAAAAAACCAATACAAGAACGGGAACAACGCCCTAGAAAAAACAAGAAGGTAATCCCTCAACAAACCTAAAAGAAGACAGCCACAAGAACAGAATGCCACCTTTAACAACTAAAATAACAGGAAGCAACAATTACTTTTCCTTAATATCTCTTAACATCAATGGTCTCAACTCGCCAATAAAAAGACATAGACTAACAAACTGGCTACACAAACAAGACCCAACATTTTGCTGCTTACAGGAAACTCATCTCAGAGAAAAAGATAGACACTACCTCAGAATGAAAGGCTGGAAAACAATTTTCCAAGCAAATGGTATGAAGAAACAAGCAGGAGTAGCCATCCTAATATCTGATAAGATTGACTTCCAACCCAAAGTCATCAAAAAAGACAAGGAGGGACACTTCATTCTCATCAAAGGTAAAATCCTCCAAGAGGAACTCTCAATTCTGAATATCTATGCTCCAAATACAAGAGCAGCCACATTCACTAAAGAAACTTTAGTAAAGCTCAAAGCACACATTGCGCCTCACACAATAATAGTGGGAGACTTCAACACACCACTTTCACCAATGGACAGATCATGGAAACAGAAACTAAACAGGGACACACTGAAACTAACAGAAGTGATGAAACAAATGGATCTGACAGATATCTACAGAACATTTTATCCTAAAACAAAAGGATATACCTTCTTCTCAGCACCTCATGGTACCTTCTCCAAAATTGACCACATAATAGGTCACAAATCAGGCCTCAACAGATTCAAAAATATTGAAATTGTCCCATGTATCCTATCAGATCACCATGCACTAAGGCTGATCTTCAATAACAAAATAAATAACAGAAAGCCAACATTCACATGGAAACTGAACAACACTCTTCTCAATGATACCTTGGTCAAGGAAGGAATAAAGAAAGAAATTAAAGACTTTTTAGAGTCTAATGAAAATGAAGCCACAACGTACCCAAACCTTTGGGACACAATGAAAGCATTTCTAAGAGGGAAACTCATAGCTATGAGTGCCTTCAAGAAAAAACGGGAGAGAGCACATACTAGCAGCTTGACAACACATCTAAAAGCTCTAGAAAAAAAGGAAGCAAATTCACCCAAGAGGAGTAGACGGCAGGAAATAATCAAACTCAGGGGTGAAATCAACCAAGTGGAAACAAGAAGAACTATTCAAAGAATTAACCAAACGAGGAGTTGGTTCTTTGAGAAAATCAACAAGATAGATAAACCCTTAGCTAGACTCACTAAAGGGCACAGGGACAAAATCCTAATTAACAAAATCAGAAATGAAAAGGGAGACATAACAACAGATCCTGAAGAAATCCAAAACACTATCAGATCCTTCTACAAAAGGCTATACTCAACAAAACTGGAAAACCTGGACGAAATGGACAAATTTCTGGACAGATACCAGGTACCAAAGTTGAATCAGGATCAAGTTGACCTTCTAAACAGTCCCATATCCCCTAAAGAAATAGAAGCAGTTATTAATAGTCTCCCAGCCAAAAAAAGCCCAGGACCAGACGGGTTTAGTGCAGAGTTCTATCAGACCTTCAAAGAAGATCTAACTCCAGTTCTGCACAAACTTTTTCACAAGATAGAAGTAGAAGGTATTCTACCCAACTCATTTTATGAAGCCACTATTACTCTGATACCTAAACCACAGAAAGATCCAACAAAGATAGAGAACTTCAGACCAATTTCTCTTATGAACATCGATGCAAAAATTCTTAATAAAATTCTTGCTAACCGAATCCAAGAACACATTAAAGCAATCATCCATCCTGACCAAGTAGGTTTTATTCCAGGGATGCAGGGATGGTTTAATATACGAAAATCCATCAATGTAATCCATTATATAAACAAACTCAAAGACAAAAACCACATGATCATCTCGTTAGATGCAGAAAAAGCATTTGACAAGATCCAACACCCATTCATGATAAAAGTTCTGGAAAGATCAGGAATTCAAGGCCAATACCTAAACATGATAAAAGCAATCTACAGCAAACCAGTAGCCAACATCAAAGTAAATGGAGAGAAGCTGGAAGCAATCCCACTAAAATCAGGGACTAGACAAGGCTGCCCACTTTCTCCCTACCTTTTCAACATAGTACTTGAAGTATTAGCCAGAGCAATTCGACAACAAAAGGAGATCAAGGGGATACAAATTGGAAAAGAGGAAGTCAAAATATCACTTTTTGCAGATGATATGATAGTATATATAAGTGACCCTAAAAATTCCAACAGAGAACTCCTAAACCTGATAAACAGCTTCGGTGAAGTAGCTGGATATAAAATTAACTCAAACAAGTCAATGGCCTTTCTCTACACAAAGAATAAACAGGCTGAGAAAGAAATTAGGGAAACAACACCCTTCTCAATAGCCACAAATAATATAAAATATCTCGGCGTGACTCTAACGAAGGAAGTGAAAGATCTGTATGATAAAAACTTCAAGTCCCTAAAGAAAGAAATTAAAGAAGATCTCAGAAGATGGAAAGATCTCCCATGCTCATGGATTGGCAGGACCAACATTGTAAAAATGGCTATCTTGCCAAAAGCAATCTACAGATTCAATGCAATCCCCATTAAAATTCCAACTCAATTCTTCAAGGAACTAGAAGGAGCAATTTGCAAATTCATCTGGAATAACAAAAAACCGAGGATAGCAAAAACTCTTCTCAAGGATAAAAGAACCTCTGGTGGAATCACCATGCCTGACCTAAAGCTTTACTACAGAGCAATTGTGATAAAAACTGCATGGTACTGGTATAGAGACAGACAAGTGGACCAATGGAATAGAATTGAAGACCCAGAAATGAACCCACACACCTATGGTCACTTGATCTTCGACAAGGGAGCCAAAACCATCCAGTGGAAGAAAGACAGCATTTTCAACAATTGGTGCTGGCACAACTGGTTGTTATCATGTAGAAGAATGCGAATCGATCCATACTTATCTCCTTGTACTAAGGTCAAATCTAAGTGGATCAAGGAACTTCACATAAAACCAGAGACACTGAAACTTATAGAGGAGAAAGTGGGGAAAAGCCTTGAAGATATGGGCACAGGGGAAAAATTCCTGAACAGAACAGCAATGGCTTGTGCTGTAAGATCGAGAATTGACAAATGGGACCTAATGAAACTCCAAAGTTTCTGCAAGGCAAAAGACACTGTCTATAAGACAAAAAGACCACCAACAGACTGGGAAAGGATCTTTACCTATCCTAAATCAGATAGGGGACTAATATCCAACATATATAAAGAACTCAAGAAGGTGGACCTCAGAAAATCAAATAACCCCCTTAAAAAATGGGGCTCAGAACTGAACAAAGAATTCTCACCTGAGGAATACCGAATGGCAGAGAAGCACCTGAAAAAATGTTCAACATCCTTAATCATCAGGGAAATGCAAATCAAAACAACCCTGAGATTCCACCTCACACCAGTCAGAATGGCTAAGATCAAAAATTCAGGTGACAGCAGATGCTGGCGAGGATGTGGAGAAAGAGGAACACTCCTCCATTGTTGGTGGGATTGCAGGCTTGTACAACCACTCTGGAAATCAGTCTGGCGGTTCCTCAGAAAATTGGACATAGTACTACCGGAGGATCCAGCAATACCTCTCCTGGGCATATATCCAGAAGAAGCCCCAACTGGTAAGAAGGACACATGCTCCACTATGTTCATAGCAGCCTTATTTATAATAGCCAGAAACTGGAAAGAACCCAGATGCCCCTCAACAGAGGAATGGATACAGAAAATGTGGTACATCTACACAATGGAGTACTACTCAGCTATTAAAAAGAATGAATTTATGAAATTCCTAGCCAAATGGATGGACCTGGAGAGCATCATCCTGAGTGAGGTAACACAATCACAAAGGAACTCACACAATATGTACTCACTGATAAGTGGATACTAGCCCAAAACCTAGGATACCCACGATATAAGATACAATTTCCTAAACACATGAAACTCAAGAAAAATGAAGACTGAAGTGTGGACACTATGCCCCTCCTTAGAAGTGGGAACAAAACACCCATGGAAGGAGTTACAGAAACAAAGTATGGAGCTGAGATGAAAGGATGGACCATGTAGAGACTGCCATATCCAGGGATCCACCCCATAATCAGCTTCCAAATGCTGACACCATTGCATACACTAGCAAGATTTTACTGAAAGGACCCAGATGTAGCTGTCTCTTGTGAGACTATGCCGGGGCCTAGCAAACACAGAAGTGGATGCTCACAGTCAGCTAATGGATGGATCACAGGGCTCCCAATGGAGGAGCTAGAGAAAGTACCCAAGGAGCTAAAGGGATCTTCAACCCTATAGGTGGAACAACATTATGAACTAACCAGTACCCCTGAGCTCTTGACTCTAGCTGCATATGTATCAAAAGATGGCCTAGTCGGCCATCACTGGAAAGAGAGGCCCATTGGACACGCAGACTTTGTGTGCCCCGGTACAGGGGAACGCCAGGGCCAAAGGGGGGGAGTGGGTGGGTAGGGGAGTGGGGGTGGGTGGGTAAGGGGGTCTTTTGGTATAGCATTGGAAATGTAAATGAGCTAAATACCTAATAAAAAATGGAAAAAAAAATAAAAAAAAATAAAAATAAAATAAAATAAAAAAACATAAATCTGACTTCATAATAAAAAAAAAAAAATATAGTATTTGAAGTCCTAGCCAGAGCAGTTAGACAGCAAAAGGAGATCAAAGGGATACAAATTGGAAAGGAAGAAGTCAAAATATCACTATTGGCAGATGATATGATAGTGTATTTAAGTGACCCAAAAAATTCCACCAGAGAACTCCTAAACCTAATAACTTCTGCAAAGTGGGTGGATATAAAATTAACTCAAACAAATCAGTGCCTTTCCTATACTCTAAAGATAAACAGGTTAAGAAAGAAATTAGGGAAGTGACTCCTTGGACAATAGTCACAAAAAATATACAATATCTTCGTGTGACTCTAATTAAGCAAGTGGAAGATCTGTATGACAAGAACTTCAAGTCTCCGAAGAAAGAAATTCAAGATCTCAGAAGTTAGAATGCTCTACCTTGCACGTGGATTGGCATATTTAATATAGTAAAAATGTGTCATCTTAATAAGTATGGGTTTACTTTCTTTTAAAGAACCAACAAATCTCAATGTGACATATATACCAGCATCACATTTTCTTTTGAGAAAAGACGAAAAGATTAGATGACATTTTACAGATGTAATACAGGCAGGCTATGGATAACATTGATACAAGTTATGGAGAACATTGTCAAAAACATAACAGTTTAAGTCTAGACTCAAATTTGTATGTCATTTAAAGACTTATTTCATAAATTGTATAATTATACCCAATGCTAAACACCTTTTTAAAAAATATTTTTTATTATTACGTATTTTCCTCAATTACATTTAGAATGCTATCCCAAAAGTCCCCCATACCCTCCCCCCCACTTCCCTACCCAAAACATCTTAATTTAAATGTCTTCTTCTTTTTGTAGAGAGGCGACAGTTTTATCATGCTCTTGGTATGATGAATTTTGAGATTGACAATTTACCACTTTTCATTAAAAAGAAAAGTATCTCCAAAAACTTTTGAAATCCAATACATGGCATCTCACAGTCCTGACATAGACAGTAGCCAAAAACTTACCAAAAATCCATTTATAATTATGCAGCTCCAAATATCAAAGTTGAATAAACAAATCCCTGATGGGACAGTCTCTGCATGGTCCTTCCTTCCATCTCAGCTCCACACTTCATCTCTCTAACTCCTTACATGGGTATTTTGTTCCCCATTCTAAGGAGGGATGAAGTATCCACACTTTTGTCTTCTTTCTTCTTGAGTTTCATGTGTTTTCCAAATTGTATCTTGGGTATTCTAAGTTTCTGGGCTAATATCCACTTATCAGTGAGTGCATATCATGTGAGTTCTTTTGTGATTGGGTTACCTCACTCAGGATGATACCTTTCAGATCCATCCATTTGCCTAGGAGTTTCATAAATTCATTCTTTTTAATAGCTGAGTAGTATTCCATTGTGTAAATGTACCACATTTTCTGTATCCATTCCTCTGTTGAGGGACATCAGGGTTCTTTCCAGCTTCTGGCTATTATAAATAAGGCTGCTATGAATATAGTGGAGCATGTGTTCTTCTTACCGGTTGGGACATCTTCTGGATATATGCCCAGGAGAGGTATTGCGGGATCCTCCGGTAGTACTATGTCCAATTTTCTGAGGAACCACCAGACTGATTTCCAGAGTGGTTGTACAAGCTTGCAATCCCACCAGCAATGGGGATTTAATTATTTTTATGCAGTACTCTCTGTTATGCAAGATGAAAGCAGTAACTTCAACCATTGCATTTAACACAGAGCACTATGTTAAAATATTATAAAGGTATTAAGTAAAATTTATCAAGCAATGTGTTGAAATGGGGAAATAGTTTGCATTTGTGTGGGCAGAAGCATTCCAAAAGTCACATCCTAGAAAATGTTCATTACATGTATTACATTTTTCTTATCCCTAAAGAGAAAAACCATGTAAAGTGTTCTCATTAATATGGATATGCAAGTTGCATGGCTCAAGCATTTAAGTTTTCTGTAACATTCCCAAGGGAACAGAACAGAGAGTATAAACTATGAAAGAGAAATCATCTAGGAAACCTTTAGAACCATAGCAGGCTGTTTCTATTTCTACATACAACTTTAGGTTTATCACCATACCTACGATCCTTTAAGAGTGTTTTATTAAGAAAGTCTGATGAACGACTGTATATCTACTGCTTTATTAAAAACCTGCCTGGTTGGGTTGGTTCATATTATCCCTTTGCTTCTTTCATTGACTACATATATAATAACTATCCCTTGAAAAGTTGCCATGAGCCATGATGGGATTCCAGAAAGATTATCAACACACAGAATAAAATGACCAGACCTAAGTCTCAGCATGTGCTAATTCAACTATTAGCATATACAGTATTGATACTTGACATCAGTAGGCCATAGGCATTCCAGTTTAGATATGCCATTCTGCTATGTGCACAAGGAGCCTGAAATAGCAGTGCTCTTTGAACTTGTAAGGGCACTGAAAGAAAAGGCACACATGGAACAAATGGACTTTCTTGGTTTTAGCGGAGGAAAACAGCTTCCAATGTGCTACTGTAATGACTGGTCATTGTTCAGGACTTCATATTGGGTGGATAAATAGAAAAAAAAATCAGTCCTTGTCTTTGCAGCATTATTAGCTCACTGACTGACTTTACAGTCTGAAGAAGAGTTTTCATGCACCCAATAATTTAGTTCATAAAAATCCAGAGGTTACTTAGTTCCACACATACTGTTATGAAGCTTGTTATTTAAAAAAAATATGGGAATGAATCTACCTAGACTGTAGATATAAAACAAAATTTAATTTCTGCTCAAATTAAACCTATTGTTCAAAGGAATACAAATGTCACTATAGAAATGAAAATCATTAAGAAACCAAATTGTTGTAATTATTGCATTTTAGAGCAAGGGTTGGTGAGTATTGACAATGTAGAAGGCATTTGCCATTATTTGATTCAGTTTCAGATCTCCATGCAAATTTTTCTGTACTTTATGTTTTCAGAATTGTTGATTATGACATTGTTATTTTTGTGAATAAAATAGACATAGATTAAAACCTCACTAAAGTTAAACAATATCTTTAGCATGACCCAGTCCTCAACTATTTTGAAAAATCTCAAAGATATCTACGTGACTGATACCATCACAGGTTCAAGCCATTGTCTTACTCCTGATCTAGCTTTGTTTTAGACTTTGTGTTATCGCATGATGTTTTTTCTAGCTGCAAATTTTTATAATAAACAAAATATATTTAAAAATAAAGCTAAAAGTACACATTCTTTGTCCTTAAGATTCCAACAATATCTACAACAAAATTATACAAGTGTTGCAAAAGTTCCAAACACTTTATTATTTGGCTTAAATTTTTAACTGTTTCTATTACATATTGTTTGTACTCCGTTTACTATTTGATTTCTTGAGGGAGTTCTTTGTGGCAAAGCATTATGGTAAAACATATCTCTTACCTTCTAAGAGACTAAGAGTTTTGCAGGACTTCATATAATTAATAATATACTTTGAGGTCACTGAAGATTTAAGAATGCTATCCTCCTGTGTGCTCAGCCTGTTTGTTCAATATTCTCTGATCAATGTAACAACCAATTCCAATTGCCTTGAATTTCCCAAGTAATCAACTTTTGCAATCTATAATGCATAGCTGTAATCTTATGTACTCTTCCATGCCCTGACATAGAACAATGCCTTTGTATCATTTGCTGAAAGCAACAAATAGAGTTGTTGAAAAGAAATGAATATCCACCATGGATTTTGATCATAAATTTGGACATTGATTAAGAAATAATGTTGTAACCTCATCCCCACCCCCCAAAACCCTAAACAAACAGAAGAAGAAATAATGTTTACTTAGTACTGTTGTTTGACCAGTTGGGGTATGTTGAAGCCAGTGCCTTATTCCCTTGTAAAACCCTGATAAAGATTTCTGTAAAATATCCCTTATTCTTTCTCCATTAGATGTTTTCTATGCTGGTAAGTAAAGCAAACCAAATCCCTTTGGTAGACACAGAGACAGTTACACAAACAAACAGACACACTAGAGAGAATCACAAGACAGTCTTCAATCAGGGACAAATTCAGATTCACATAATGGAGAGACAGAAGCCAGAAGATACTGGGGAGCCCAGAGAGTTCAAATATGGACTCTTTCTTGGTTAAATGACTCCAAAGGGAAATGCTTTTATTTCTTTTCTTAGAAACGTGAGAAGGATACAATATTAGTAATCTCGAGTACATTTTGATGAGTATAATGTACTCAGTAATTTATTCTAACAGAATTAAAAATTGAAAAAGTTATTTTCTTTTTTAAAATATTTATTTATTTATTATATGTAAGTACACTGTATCTGTCCTCAGACACTCCAGAAGAGGGAGTCAGATCTCGTTATGGATAGTTGTGAGCCACCATGTGGTTGCTGGGATTTGAACTCCTGACCTTCGGAAGAGCAGTCGGGTGCTCTTACGCACTGAGCCATCTTACCAGCCCAAGTTGTTTTCTTTTAAGAATACAGTTCTGTCAAATATATTTATTTTATATAGGTCATCCATTGAGTTTGTAGGTGTTGGATGGGCTACATCTGAAAAACAAAGATGGTTTCTAGTGAAACATATTAAAAGTGCACAAGAACTTTATTTAAAGAAATTATTCTTTCCACCTTAGGCAGGAATGTTTCATCTTCTCTAATATTTGTATATTTGAAACAAAGAGAAATATATAATTCACTTTATTAAGATGCTACTTAGCATCTGACCACTTTATAATCCTTGAACAGAGTGTGAAGAGGTAAAACAGTATGTACTGAAGAAAATAGCCTTATACATGGCATAACTATTACTTCTTCTTTTTTTTTAAATTTTTTATTAGGTATTTAGCTCATTTACATTTCCAATGCTATACCAAAAGTCCCCCATACCCACCCACCCCCACTCCCCTACCCACCCACTCCCCCTTTCTGGCCCTGGCGTTCCCCTGTACTGGGGCATATAAATTTTGCGTGTCCAATGGGCCTCTCTTTCCAGTGATGGCCGACTAGGCCATCTTTTGATACATATGCAGCTAGAGTCAAGAGCTCCGGGGTACTGGTTAGTTCATAATGTTGTTCCACCTATATGGTTACAGATCCCTTTAGCTCCTTGGGTACTTTCTCTAGCTCCTCCGTTGGGAGCCCTGTGATCCATCCATTAGCTGACTGTGAGCATCCACTTCTGTGTTTGCTAGGCCCCGGCATAGTCTCACAAGAGACAGCTACATCTGGGTCCATTCGATAAAATCTTGCTAGTGTATGCAATGGTGTCAGCGTTTGGATGCTGATTATGGGGTGGATCCCTGGATATGGCAGTCTCTACATGGTCCATCCTTTCATCTCAGCTCCAAACTTTGTCTCTGTAACTCCTTCCAAGGGTGTTTTGTTCCCACTTCTAAGGAGGGGCACAGTGTCCACACTTCAGTCTTCATTTTTCTTGAGTTTCATGTGTTTAGGAAATTGTGTCTTAAATCTTGGGTATCCTAGGTTTTGGGCTAATATCCGCTTATCAGGGAGTACATATTGTGTGAGTTCCTTTGTGAATGTGTTACCTCACTCAGGATGATGCCCTCCAGGTCCATCCATTTGGCTAGGAATTTCATAAATTCATTCTTTTTAATAGCTGAGTAGTACTCCATTGTGTAGATGTACCATATTTTCTGTATCCATTCCTCTGTTGAGGGGCATCTGGGATCTTTCCAGCTTCTGGCTATTATAAATAAGGCTGCTATGAACATAGTGGAGCATGTGTCCTTCTTACCAGTTGGGGCATCTTCTGGATATATGCCCAGGAGAGGTATTGCTGGATCCTCCGGTAGTACTATGTCCAATTTTCTAAGGAACCGCCAGACTGATTTCCAGAGTGGTTGTACAAGCCTGCAATCCGACAACAATGGAGAAGTGTTCCTCTTTCTCCACATCCACGCCAGCATCTGCTGTCACCTGAATTTTTGATCTTAGCCATTCTGACTGGTGTGAGGTGGAATCTCAGGGTTGTTTTGATTTGCATTTCCCTGATGATTAAGGATGTTGAACATTTTTTCAGGTGCTTCTCTGCCATTCGGTATTCCTCAGGTGAGAATTCTTTGTTCAGTTCTGAGCCCCATTTTTTAATGGGGTTATTTGATTTTCTGAAGTCCACCTTCTTGAGTTCTTTATATATGTTGGATATTAGTCCCCTATCTGATTTAGGATAGGTAAAGATCCTTTCCCAATCTGTTGGTGGTCTCTTTGTCTCATTGACGGTGTCTTTTGCCTTGCAGAAACTTTGGAGTTTCATTAGGTCCCATTTGTCAATTCTCGATCTTACAGCACAAGCCATTGCTGTTCTGTTCAGGAATTTTTCCCCTGTGCCCATATCTTCAAGGCTTTTCCCCACTTTCTCCTCTATAAGTTTCAGTGTCTCTGGTTTTAAGTGAAGTTCCTTGATCCACTTAGATTTGACCTTAGTACAAGGAGATAAGTATGGATTGATTTGCATTCTTCTACATGATAACAACCAGTTGTGCCAGCACCAATTGTTGAAAATGCTGTCTTTCTTCCACTGGATGGTTTTAGCTCCCTTGTCGAAGATCAAGTGACCATAGGTGTGTGGGTTCATTTCTGGGTCTTCAATTCTGTTCCATTGGTCTACTTGTCTGTCTCTATACCAGTACCATGCAGTTTTTATCACAATTGCTCTGTAGTAAAGCTTTAGGTCAGGCATGGTGATTCCACCAGAGGTTCTTTTATCCTTGAGAAGAGTTTTTGCTATCCTAGGTTTTTTGTTATTCCAGATGAATTTGCAAATTGCTCCTTCTAATTCGTTGAAGAATTGAGTTGGAATTTTGATGGGGATTGCATTGAATCTGTAGATTGCTTTTGGCAAGATAGCCATGTTTACAATGTTGATCCTGCCAATCCATGAGCATGGGAGATCATTCCATCTTCTGAGATCTTCTTTAATTTCTTTCTTCAGAGACTTGAAGTTTTTATCATACAGATCTTTCACTTCCTTAGTTAGAGTCACGCCGAGATATTTTATATTATTTGGCACTATTGAGAAGGGTGTTGTTTCCCTAATTTCTTTCTCAGCCTGTTTATTCTTTGTATAGAGAAAGGCCATTGACTTGTTTGAGTTTATTTTATATCCAGCTACTTCACCGAAGCTGTTTATCAGGTTTAGGAGTTCTCTGGTGGAATTTTTGGGGTCACTTATATATACTATCATATCATCTGCAAAAAGTGATATTTTGACTTCCTCTTTTCCCATTTGTATCCCCTTGATCTCCTTTTGTTGTCGAATTGCTCTGGCTAATACTTCAAGTACTATGTTGAAAAGGTAGGGAGAAAGTGGGCAGCCTTGTCTAGTCCCTGATTTTAGTGGGATTGCTTCCAGCTTCTCTTCATTTACTTTGATGTTGGCTACTGGTTTGCTGTAGATTGCTTTTATCATGTTTAGGTATGGGCCTTGAATTCCTGATCTTTCCAAAGCTTTTATTATGAATGGGTGTTGGATCTTGTCAAATGCTTTTTCTGCATCTAACAAGATGATCATGTGGTTTTTGTCTTTGAGTTTGTTTATATAATGGATTACATTGATGGATTTTTGTATATTAAACCATCCCTGCATCCCTGGAATAAAACCTACTTGGTTAGGATGGATGATTGCTTTAATGTGTTCTTGGATTCGGTTAGCAAGAATTTTATTGAGGATTTTTGCATCGATATTCATAAGAGAAATTGGTCTGAAGTTCTCTATCTTTGTTGGATCTTTCTGTGGTTTAGGTATCAGAGTAATAGTGGCTTCATAAAATGAGTTGGGTAGAGTAACTTCTACTTCTATCTTGTGAAAAAGTTTGTGCAGAACTGGAATTAGATCTTCTTTGAAGGTCTGATAGAACTCTGCACTAAACCTGTCTGGTCCTGGGCTTTTTTTGGCTGGGAGACTATTTATAACTGCTTCTATTTCTTTAGGGGATATGGGACTGTTTAGAAGGTCAACTTGATCCTGATTCAACTTTGGTACCTGGTATCTGTCCAGAAATTTGTCCATTTCGTCCAGGTTTTCCAGTTTTGTTGAGTATAGCCTTTTGTAGAAGGATCTGATGGTGTTTTGGATTTCTTCAGGATCTGTTGTTATGTCTCCCTTTTCAGTTCTGATTTTGTTAATTAGGATTTTGTCCCTGTGCCCTCTAGTGAGTCTAGCTAATGGTTTATCTATCTTGTTGATTTTCTCAAAGAACCAACTCCTTGTTTGGTTAATTCTTTGAATAGTTCTTCTTGTTTCCACTTGGTTGATTTCACCCCTGAGTTTGATTATTTCCTGCCGTCTACTCCTCTTGGGTGAATTTGCTTCCTTTTTTTCTAGAGCTTTTAGATGTGTTGTCAAGCTGCTAGTATGTGCTCTCTCCTGTTTCTTCTTGGAGGCACTCAGAGCTATGAGTTTCCCTCTTAGAAATGCTTTCATTGTGTCCCAAAGGTTTGGGTACGTTGTGGCTTCATTTTCATTAAACTCTAAAAAGTCTTTAATTTCTTTCTTTATTCCTTCCTTGACCAAGGTATCATTGAGAAGAGTGTTGTTCAGTTTCCACGTGAGTGTTGGCTTTCTATTATTTTTTTTGTTATTGAAAATCAGCCTTAGTGCATGGTGATCTGATAGAATACATGGGACAATTTCAATATTTTTGAATCTGTTGAGGCCTGTTTTGTGACCTATTATGTGGTCAATTTTGGAGAAGGTACCATGAGGTGCTGAGAAGAAGGTATATCCTTTTGTTTTAGGATAAAATGTTCTGTAGATATCTGTCAGATCCATTTGTTTCATCACTTCTGTTAGTTTCAGTGTGTCCCTGTTTAGTTTCTGTTTCCATGATCTGTCCATTGGTGAAAGTGGTGTGTTGAAGTCTCCCACTATTATTGTGTGAGGTGCAATGTGTGCTTTGAGCTTTACTAAAGTTTCTTTAATGAATGTGGCTGCCCTTGTATTTGGAGCATAGATATTCATAATTGAGAGTTCCTCTTGGAGGATTTTAGCTTTGATGAGAACAAAGTGCCCCTCCTTGTCTTTTTTGATGACTTTGGGTTCGAAGTCAATCTTATCAGATATTAGGATGGCTACTCCAGCTTGTTTCTTCATACCATTTGCTTGGAAAATTGTTTTCCAACCTTTCATTCTGAGGTAGTGTCTATCTTTTTCTCTGAGATGTGTTTCCTGTAAGCAGCAAAATGTTGGGTCTTGTTTGTGTAGCCAGTTTGTTAGTCTATGTCTTTTTATTGGGGAGTTGAGACCATTGATGTTAAGAGATATTAAGGAAAAGTAATTGTTGCTTCCTGTTATTTTTGTTGTTAAAGTTGGCATTCTGTTCTTGTGGCTGTCTTCTTTTAGGTTTGTTGAGGGATTACCTTCCTGTTTTTTCTAGGGCGTTGTTCCTGTTCTTGTATTGGTTTTTTTCTGTTATTATCCTTTGAAGGGCTGGATTCGTGGAGAGATAATGTGTGAATTTGGTTTTGTCGTGGAATACTTTGGTTTCTCCATCTATGGTAATTGAGAGTTTGGCTGGATATAGTAGCCTTGGCTGGAATTTGTGTTCTCTTAGTGTCTATATAACATCTGTCCAGGCTCTTCTGGCTTTCATAGTCTCTGGTGAAAAATCTGGTTTAATTCTGATAGGCTTGCCTTTATATGTTACTTGACCTTTTTCCTTTACTGCTTTTAGTATTCTATCTTTATTTAGTGCATTTGTTGTTCTGATTATTATGTGTCGGGAGGAATTTCTTTTCTGGTCCAGTCTATTTGGAGTTCTGTAGGCTTCTTGTATGTTCATAGGCATCTCTTTCTTTAGATTTGGGAAGTTTTCTTCAATAATTTTGTTGAAGATGTTTGCTGGTCCTTTGAGTTGAAAATCTTCATTCTCATCCACTCCTATTATCCGTAGGTTTGGTCTTCTCATTGTGTCCTGGATTTCTTGGATATTTTGAGTTAGGATCTTTTTGCATTTTCCATTTTGTTTGATTGTTGTGCCTATGTTCTCTATGGAATCTTCTGCACCTGAGATTCTCTCTTCCATCTCTTGTATTCTGTTGCTGATGCTCAAATCTATGGTTCCAGATTTCTTTCCTAGGGTTTCTATCTCCAGCGTTGTCTCACTTTGAGTTTTCTTTATTGTATCTACTTCCCTTTTTAGGTCTAGTATGGTTTTGTTCATTTCCATCACCTGTTTGTATGTTTTTTCCTCTTTTTCTGTAAGGACTTCTACCTGTTTGATTGTGTTTTCCTGTTTTTCTGTAAGGACGTGGAACTCTTTAGCAGTGTTCTCCTGTATTTCTTTAAGTGATTTATTAAAGTCATTCTTGATGTCCTCTACCATCATCATGAGATATGCTTTTAAATCTAGGTCTAGGTTTTCAGGTGTGTTGGGGTGTCCTGGACTGGACAAAGTGGGAGTGCTGGGTTCTGATGATGGTGAGTGGTCTTGGTTCCTGTTAGTAAGATTCCTACATTTACCTTTCGCCATCTGGTAATCTCTGGAGTTAGTAGTTATAGTTGACTCTGTTTAGAGATTGTTCTTCTGGTGATTCTGTTACCGTCTATCAGCAGACCTGGGAGACAGATTCTCTCCTCTGAGTTTCAGTGCTCAGAGCACTCTCTGCTGGCAAGCTCTCTTACAGGGAAGGTGTGCAGATATCTTGTTTTTGGACCTCCTCCTGGCCGAAGAAGAAGGCCCAAAACAGGGCCTTTCTCAGAAGCTGTGTTGCTTTGGCAGTTCCCAGAAGCTGTCAGCTTCTGTGGTGCAGACTCTCACCTGTGCAGACTAAATTCCTAAGTTCCAGGGAGTCCCGGAATCAAGATGGCGACCACTGCTGCTGAGGCTGAGGCCGCCTCCCAAGCCAGGCGGACACCTGTCCTCTGGTCTGGACGGTGGCCGGCTGTCTGCGGCCCGCCAAGGGTGCTGCCTCAGCGGCTCTGTGCTTCCGCCTGTCTCAGAAGCTGTCCGGTTCTCTGGTGCACCCTCTCACCTGTTCAGACTAATTTCCTAAGTTCTGCTGAGTTCTGGAACCAAGATGGCGACCGCTGCTGCTGAGGCTGAGGCCGCCTCGACTTTTACTTCTTCATAGAAAATAATTGGATTAAGCAAGAGTTCAAATTCAGAAATTAGGATGATAAGAACCATCTACATTTATTTCAATAAATATCATTGAAAATAATTTCAGGAAGAAATATTAAGTAAAATGAAAACATTCAGCCTGACTTAAGAGTTAGTATTTTCCCAAATTTTCAATTTTTTATTGTGTGTTTGTGAATGTGTATATGTTTATGTGTTCAATCATTACCTTAATGTTTCTTTTTCTTTTCTTATACAGCCTATTAAATCAATGCAATGTTTCTCATTTAGTGGATAGTTTCTTCAAAATACAAACTACATTAAAATAAGTTAAGATCATCAAATATTAAGCAGGGGGCAAAGTACTGGTTCAGAGAGGATTAACTGTGAACACATGCACATGTATGTGTAGTTTTACTTCTATTTTTCTTTTATTGAAACATTTTTATACAATATATTCTGAATATAATTCCTCTCCCTTAGCTCCTCTGAGGTCTTTTCACCTCACCCTCCGTCTTAATCAGGATTCTTTCTGTATCTACTTAGAAAACCAGTAGGCATCTAAATAAATAAATAAATAATAATAATAATAATAATAATAATAATAATAATAATAAAATAAGATAAGATATAAAACAAAACAAAACAAGCTGGAATTGGACAAAATATCCAAACAACAGAAGAAAAAAGAGACAAAGAAAAAAGCATAAGAAACATATATAGATTCAGAGACACACCATGGTACATATAGGAAGCTTCATTTGGGATGAGAGATGTTGGAGCAACATCATTTAGATTGCCTTCATACATGTACATAGGTTTTTGATTTTTTTATTGGATATTTTATTTATTTACATATCAAATGTTTTCCACTTTTCTGGTTTCTCCTCTGCAAACCCCCTATCCCATCCCTCTCCCCCTGATTCTATGAAGATATTCCCTACCCACCCACTCCCAACTCACCACCCTGGTATTCCCATATATTGGGGCATCGAGGCTTCACAGGACCAAGTCCTCTCCTTCCATTGATGCCCGACAAGACTATCCTCTGCTTAGTATGCAGCTGGAGCCATGGGTCCCTCCTAGTGCACTCCATGTACATATTTTAAGAAGTATGTACTGTATTAGATTTCATATGGCCTTCAAATGGCCTCTAATTTTATTTGTCATTCCCCAAATTTCATCCATTGCCCTCTCTTTTCTTCCTCTTCCTGTTTAATACTCTCATTCCTGTGCCACTCTCCCTCATGCATCCGTAACTATCTATTTTATTTCCCTTGACAATCTGTCCCTTCTATTCCTGTACTACATGCCTAACTTCTGTGGTTATACATATTATAGCTTGTTTATTGAAGAGTTGGCTTAATTTGCTCCTTAACGCTTTGCATTGTCATTGTGTTTCTTTTCTTCTTCTTTTTTTTTTTTTTTTTCATTTCAGTCCTCAGTTTGATTTTCCTCCTTACCAACAAATCCTATTGGATTTCATTTTTTTTTTCTTTTGTTCTAGAGCTTTCATATATGCCATTAACTCACTATTATGAGATCTTTCCAATTTTTAGGTAGTCACTTAATTCTATAAATTTTTTTATAACCTTTACTGAATCCCATAAGTTTGGGTGTGTTGTATATTCATTTGCATTAAATTCTAAAACCATCTTTAATTTCTTTTCTAATTTCTGCCCTGCCCCATTTTTCATTAATTAGTGAGTTATTCATTTTCTATGAGCTTGTATGATTTCTGTTGTTTCTTTTGTTACTGATAGCTTTAATCCAAGGTGAACAGATAGAATACAGAGAGTTATTTCAATTTTCTTGTGTCTGATGAGACTTACTCTTTGTCGAGTTTGGAGAAATCACCATGAGCTTCTGAGAAGAAGGAAATTTTTGTGTGTTTGGGTAAAATCTGTAAATACTGGATATGTCCACTTGATTGATGATGTCATTTAGCTCAGGAATTTTCTATTAAGATTTTGTCTGGAAGACCTGTCTATTGGCAATAATGGGGTATTGAAATCAGCCACTATTATTGTATGAGGGTCAAAATGTTATTCTACCTGCACTAGTGCTTCTTTTCTTTCTCCATTAATTAATTATTTATTTTACATTCCCTTCACAGCTCTCTCCTCCAAGTTCCTCCTCACAGAGTTCTTACCTCCATTCCCACTTCCTTTCTTCTCTGAGAAGTTGGGACCTTCTGGATATTTGTCCACCATAGGGCATCAAATTTATTCAGAGTTAGGCACATCCCCTTTCACTGAGGCCAGACAAGGCAGCCCAGTTAGGGAATGGATTATACAGATAGAAAATGGCTTTAGGAATAGCCCCCATTCCATTCATCATGGGACCTACATGAAAACTGAGCTGATGTTCTGCTATTTATGTGCTGGGGAGGGGAATTCACTTTGGTCCAGCCCATGTATGCTCTTTGCTTGATGGCTCAGTCTCAGAGAACACACAAGGGTCAAGGTTAGTTGACTCCTCTTCTATCCTCTTCAGGGCTTCTGCAGGTACTTCCCCCCCCCCCCCAACTCTTCCATTAGCATTCTTAAGCTTTGTCCAATGTTTGGTTGTGAGTCTCTGTACACGTTTCAGTCAGCTACTGGGTGAAGATTCTAAGAGAAGAGTTATGTTAGACTCCTGACTGCAAGCATATCAGAATATCACAGATAGTGTCAGGGATTGGTGCTTGCCCATTGGATGGGTTTCAAGTTGGGCTAGTTATTTGTTAGCCATACCTGTAGTCTCTACTCCATATTTCTTGTAAACAGGACACATCTTTGGTCAAGGGTTTTAACTGTGGGTGGGGTCATCCCTATACTATAGATCCTGCCTGGCTACAGGATACCTCCTATTTCTTTTATGAACTTAGATGACCTTGTGTTTGGTTCATAGATGTTTAGAATTACAATATTCTCTTGATGAATTCTTCTTTCATTGAGTATATAGCACTTTCCTATCTCTTCTACTTAGTTTTTATTTGCAGTCTATTTTGTGAGACATGAAAATATCTACGCCTATTTCCATCTTGGTCAACTTTCTTAGATTTTTTTTTTTATCATTTTACCCTGAGAAGGTTTTTACCTTGATGTGAAGGTCTGTTTCTTGAGTGCAATGAAAGGATGAATTATGTTTTCAGATTCAATCTCTTAGTCTATGCCTTTTTGTTGGTGGATTAAGACCAATGATAAGTGTTGCCAGTGACCAGTGATTTTTTTATTATATTATTTTGTTGTGGTGGTGTGGGTTTCCCCCCTGTCTTTTGATTTACTGATCTGATTACTTATTCCTTGTGATTTTTCTTGGATGTGGTTTTTCTTTCTGATTAAAGTTTTCCTTGAGCATCTGTTGTAGAGCTGGATTATACATAAATACTTCTTGAATTTGGTTTTATTGGGAAATGTCATTCTTTCTCCATTTATTGTGATTGAATATTTTGCTGTATTATCTGAGCTGTGTAATCTGTGGTCTCTTAGAGTTTGTATAACGTCTGTACAGGCACTTTTGGCTTTTAAATTCTCCATTTTTAAAGTCTGATGTCATTCTAATATGGACAAAACGTGGAGCAGAGACCGAAGAAACGCCTTCCAGAGATTGCCCTACATAGGAATCCACCCCATCTGCAGACACCAAACCCAGACACTATTGCTGATGCCAAGAAGTGCTTGCTGAGAGGAACCTGGTATTGCTGTCCCCAGAGAAGGTCTGCTAGAGCCTGATCAATACAGATGCAGATGCTCAAAGCCAACCATCCACTGGACTGAACACAGGGACCCCAATGGAGGAGTTAGGTGAAAGTCTGAAGGAGCTGAAGGGGTTTACAACTCATAGGAAGAACAACAATATAAACTAACCAGAACACACAGAGCTCCCAGGGACTAAACCACTAACCAAAGAGTACACATGGAGGGACCCATGGTTCCAGCTGCATATGTAGCAGAGCCTTATCTGACATCAATCAATCAGAGGGGAGGCCCTTGGTCTTGGGGAGGCTCAATGCCCCAATGGAGGAGAATGCAAGAACAGTGAGGCAGGAGTGGATGAGTAGGTGGAGGAGCTCCTTCATAGAAGCAGGGGGCAGGGGGATGCAGTAGGGAGTTTGTGGAAGGGAAACTGGAAAGAGGGATAGCATTTGGAATGTAACTAAATAAAATAACCAATAAAAAATGTTATTCTGTCTTTTCTCCATACAGCTTTTTGTCCTGTATGTTTTGTATTTTGATTATTATTTGTCATGGGAAATTTCTTTTCTGGCCCAGCCTATTTGGTGTTCTGTATATTTCTAGTATCATGATAGGCATCTTCTTTTTTTGGTTGGTTTTGTTTTGTGATTTTTTTTTTTTGGAAATATTATTTGTGCCTTCGACTTGGATTTTGTCTCCTACCTGTATTCCTATCATTTATAGGTTTTGTGTTTTCATAGTGTCTTAGATTTCTTGAATGTTTTGTGCCTGGAATGTTTTTGGATTTAGCATTTTCTTTAAATGAATTTTACACTTCTCCTGTCTTGCCTATAATGGACATTTTTATTATGTTGGTTGGCTTGTCTCTGAGTATACTTCTTGAGTTCCTAAATTTTTCATTTCTAGCTTTCCCTATGATTAGGTTTCCCTTAGTGTTTCCATTTCAACTTTTATATCTTGAACAGCTTTCTTCATTTTATTCCTTGCTTTGTATTTTCATAGAGTTTATTATTGGATTTATTTATATCTTTCTGAAAGTCCATAAGCATATTCACAGTAACTTTCTTGAAGTCATTTTAAATGCCAGTTATGTTCCGTTTCTTAGAGCCTACTGCATAAGAGAAGCTAGGATCTAGTGGAAACATATTTTCCTGGCTGTTATTGATTGTGATTTTATACTGGTATGGGTTGTGTCTTGTGTGGGTTTGTTTGTGTGTGTGTGTGTGTGTGTGTGTTTATGTGTGTGTGTGTGTGTATGCTGAGTTCCTTGGTTTCTGTTACCTTTTCTGGTTCTTAGGACATGTGGTAACTATAGGTTGTCTGGTAAAATGTTTCTGATATTCTAACAGACTTGACCACTGAGGGTCACATGTAGAATGTGTTTCTATGCATTATGCACTGACACTAATGTATGGGATGGAATATAAGTGAGGAGACTGAAGTGGTCCTTAGGACTTGCTTGTTGCACAATCAGGACTTAGAAAGACTTCTTGAAATGGGGATGGAAAGGAGGGAGAGGCCACAGTCAGGGTCTGCTACAAACTGTATGTCAGTTTGGTAGATTATAATTGGAGAAGAGAAGGGAAAGGGAAGATAACATACCTTACTCATTCCCTGGCTAGTCTTACTGGCAGGATTCTAAGGAGTTCCTGTTGGAGTTGGTGGCAGAGATAAATGAAAAAGGTGATGGAAAAGGCTGAAGGAGATCTGTGTGACCTACTGGAAATAGGGCAGAGAGAAAGGGGAGGGTGCAGCAGGTGGTCTTCTGCAGAACAGGGAATAAGATTGTGAGTTTGGAATTGGATAGGAGGAAGAGTGCAAATAAAGATAGCCTATCTAATTTCCTGGCTCCAGTGTCTATCAAGTTTCCAAGGAATGCCTGCATTAATTAGTAGATTAGATAAACTTCTATATTCTTTTTTATTGTTTTACTTATTAATATTCCAAATGTTGTCCTTCTTCCTGGTCCCCCATTCAAGAGTTCTTTATTCCTCTGCCCTACCCTTGGCTTTGAGACGGTGCTCCCCACCAACCCCATCCATCCCCGTAACCCACCCAACCACTCCCACCTCATCCATTCCCCACCTCCTGCAAACTTGTATATTCTTGGAAGACAAGTTGGGTAATGAGATAAAATAAAACATTTAGCTAAATCTCTCTGTAAGATGTTTAATGACTTTATTTGACTCAAAACTAAGATTTTTTTTCATGTGTGGATTTTGAGATTATTAAGAATCAACACTGTCTGTGGGATTGCAAGCTTGTACAACCACTCTGGAAATCAGTCTGGCGGTTCCTTAGAAAATTGGACATAGTACTATCAGAGGATCCCACAATACCTCTCCTGGGCATATATCCAGAAGATGTTCCAACTGGTAAGAAGGACACATGCTCCACTATGTTCATAGCAGCCTTATTTATAATAGCCAGAAGCTGGAAAGAACCCAGATGTCCCTCAACAGAGGAATGGATACAGAAAATGTGGTACATTTACACAATGGAGTACTATTCAGCTATTAAAAAGAATGAATTTATGAAATTCCTAGGCAAATGGATGGACCTGGAGGGCATCATCCTGAGTGAGGTAACCCAATCACAAAAGAACTCACATGATATATACTCACTGATAAGTGGATATTAACCCAGAAACTTAGAATACCCAAGTTACAAGTTTTGAAACACATGAAACTCAAGAAGAACGAAGACCAAAGTGTGGTCACTTTGCCCCTTCTTAGAACTGGGAACAAAACACCCATGGAAGGAGTTAGAGAGACAAAGTTTGGAGCTGAGACGAAAGGATGGACCATCTAGAGACTGCGCACCTGGGGATCCATCCTATAATCAGCCTCCAAACGCAGACACCATCGCATTTGCCAGCAAGATTTTGCTGAAAGGACCCTAATATAGCTGTCTCTTGTGAGGCTATGCCAGTGCCTGGCAAACACAGAAGTGGGTGCTCACAGTCAGCTAATGGATGGAACACAGGGCACCCAATATCTAGAGAAAGTACTCAAGGAGATAAAGGGATCTGCAACCCTATAGGTGGAACAACAATATGAACTAACCAGTACCCTCAGAGCTTGTGTCTCTAGCTTCATTTGTATCAGAAGATGGCCTAGTCAGCCATCATTGGGAAGAGAGGCCCCTTGGTATTGCAAACTTTATATGCCCCAGTACAGAGGAATGCCAGGACCAAGAAGTGGGAGTGGGTGGTTAGGGGAGTGGGGTGGGGGAGGGTATGAGGGACTTTTAGCATAGCATTTGAAATGTAAATGAAGAAAATACCTAATAAAAATAACAAAAAAACAAAACAAAAAGAATCAACACTGTCTCAAGTACAAGTGGATCAAGGACCTACACATAAAAACAGATACACTGAATCTAATAGAACAGAAAGTGGGGAAAAAAACTTGAATACCTGGGAACAGGGGGAAATTTCCTGAACCTAACACCAATGTCTTATACTCTAAGAACAAAAATCAACAAATGGGAACTCATAAAATTGCAAAACTTCTGTAAGGCAAAGGACACTGTTAATAGGACAAACAGCAACCAACATATTGGAAAAAGATATTTACCAATCCTAAATCTGATAGAAGGCTAACATCCAACATATGCAACAAAGTAAAAAAGCTAGACTCCAGAGAACCAAGTAACCTTATTTAAAAATGAGAAACAGATCTAAACAGAGAATTCTCAACTGAGGAATACGGAATGGCAGAGAACCACCAAAAGAAATGTTCAACATCCTTAATCATCAGAGAAATGCAAATCAAAATAACCCTGAGATTCCACCTCACACCAGTCAGAATGGCTAAGATCAAAAATTCAGGTGACAGCAGATGTTGACGAGGATGTAGAGAAGGAGGAACACTACTCAGTTGCTGGTGTGATTGCAAGCTTGTACAACCACTCTGGAAATCAGTCTGGCGGTTCCTTAGAAAATTGGACATAGTACTACCAGATGAAATACCTCTCCTGGGCATATATCCAGAAGATGTTCCAACCAGTAAGAAGGACACATGCTCCACTATGTTCATAGCAGCCTTATTTATAATAGCCAGAAGCTGGAAAGAACCCAGATGCCCCTCAACAGAGGAATGGATACAGAAAATGTGGTACATTTACACTATGGAGTACTATTCAGCTATTAAAAACAATGACTTCATGAAATTCACAGGCAAATAGATGGAACTAGTAAATAGCATCCTGAGTGAGGTAACTCAGTCACAAAAGAACACACATGGTATGTACTCATTGATAGTGGATATTAGCCAAAAAAATAATAATAAAGCGCTGAATACACACCATACAACTCACAGTCCATATGAAGCTCAAGAAGAAGGAAGACCAAAGTGTGGATGATTGAGTCCTACTTAGAAGAGGAAACAAAATAATCACAGAAGGTAGAGGGAGGGGGAAACTTGGGAGGGAGAGAGGAAGCAGAAAAAAAGGTGGGGAGCAGGACCAGGTATGGGAGATGTACAGAGGGCCAGGAATTTGAACAGAGGTGTGTAGCAGTGGGAGATAGGGAACTGAAGTAGCCACTAGAATGTCCCAGATGTCAGGAAAGCAAGAGGCTCCCAGGACCCAACAGAGATGACACTAGCTGAAATACCACAAAGAGGAGTAAGAACCTATAGAGACCATATCCAGAGGTTAGGCACAGTGTCTGGTTGCAGGATTGGGCCACCCACTCATCTCAAAAATATTAACCCAGAATTGCTCTTGTATAAAAGAAATACAGGGACAAAGATTGGAGCAGAGACTGATAGAAGGGCTGTCCAGAAACTGTCCCACCTGGGCATCCATCCCACATGCAGCCACCAAACCAAGACACTATTGCTCATGCCAAGAAGTGCTTGCTGACAGGAGCTTGATATATCTGTTTCCTGAGAGGATCTGCCAGAGCCTGACCAATACAGATGTGGATGCTTGCAGCCAACCATCAGATTGCGCATTGTGACCTTAATGGAGGAGTTACTGAAGGACTGAAGGAGTTGAGATGTTTGCAACCCCATAGGAAGAACAACAATACAAACCAACCAGACCTGCAAAAGCACCCAAGGACTAAACCACCAACCAAAGAGTATACATGGAGGGAGCCAGGGCTCCAGCTGCATATGTAGTTGAGAATGTACTTATCTGGCATCAATGGAAGGAGAGGCATTTAGTCCTGTGAAGGCTAGGTTCCCCAGAGTAGGAGAATGTTTAGGAATGGATGGGTGAGTGGGAGAACACCCTCACAGAAACAGAGGGGAGGGGTATGGGATAGGAGATTCATGGCATGTACTTACTTATAAGTGGATATTACTATTCTATTCCTATACTGACACTATATTCTGCAGAATCAAAGAAGTTAACCAAGAAAGAAGACTCAAGCAAGAATGCTTGAATGTCACTTAGTAGGGGAAATAAAACAGTTATTAGAGGCAAATACATGGAGGGAACTATGTGGGAGAGAGAATGGAAATGTATGTTGGGGATCATGATTCAGGTACGTTTAGGATCAGGTGTGGGAAGAGAAAAGGAGAGAGGGACATGGGCTTGGAGAATGAATGGGAATTGGCTGTTGGTGTGGGGAGGGCTCCGGGGGGGGGCATCTCTAGGACATGCTAGCAACCTGGGATGGGGGAAGCTCCAGGAGTCTATGGGAGTGACTTTACCAGAGACCTAGCAGTAAGGATATGGAACCTAAAATGGTCACCTCCTATTGCCAGGCACGACCACTAGTGGAGGGATAAGGACACCAATCCACTCACAAAACATTTGATCCTAAATTTGTCCTGTCTACAAGAATTGCAGGGAGAAAGATGGAGCAGAAGAACGATCAAGCAAAAGCCAACTCAACTTGAGACCCACTGTGCAAGTACCAGTCGCAGAGACTATTAACGATATTCTGTTATGCTTGCAGGCAGGAACCTATCCCCTGAAAGGCTCCTCCCAGAAGCTGACTGAAACAGATTCAGGGACCCACAGTCAAGTATTAGTCAGATCTCAGGGACTCTCTTGGAAGAATTGGGGGAATGATTAAGGGCCCCAGAGTGTGAAGGAACTTTTCCCTAATGAATTTATATTACTAGAGGCCAATTACTGGGCGAGTAGGCAGGACTTCCCAGTTGGGAAGAGGAAGAGCGAATGCAGCAGAAAGGAACAGCTCTTTTGGACTGCAGGAGCAGGGAGGCAGGCACAGTGTAGGAACCTGGAGACTGTCAGTTCTAGTGGTGGATCCACCAGGATCCTCCATAGGAGGATTTATAACATAGATTAGTTTATAAAAGTAGGATGCTAGGTTCTGCGCCTAGCGAATGTGTTACCTGTTGATTCTAAACTAAGGTTGTGTTTTGTTTTCCTTTACACGGGTGACTCAACTGGGTTCCAGAGAGAAAGGTAACTGCAGCAGAGCCTAACTGTGCAAGAATGCACCCAAGCCAGCCATGGGAATTTGGAAGCATGGGGCAAGCGTGGCAACAGTCAGCCATGGGGACTTAGGGAGCCAGGAGGAGAGAGCGATTTCAGAGCACTGAGTCGGAGAGTCTGCTGGGCTGAGAACAGGCTGGGCTGCCTGTCAGTGCTTAGCCAATGATATCATGGTTGACTAAGATTCCAGATCCATTTGGCTCTGAAAGAAGTGGTACTAAACACATCTTATTATTTTCTTCTTCAGAAATTTAATCTCAGAGACTAAGTTGCTCATGGGCCGAGAGTAAGGAGAAAAATGACTAGAAAATGTGAATTATTGAAGTCTTAAATGAAGTCAAAAGTGATGAACTTGACTTTACTTATTTATTTTTTACTATAGAATAGGTTTGTTTTTTTCAAAATTAAGAAGACATATTATCTAATTTCTATCTCAAGTCTCGAGTGACAATGGGAGGGATCTAAGACAGCCAGGATCTCAAAGAGAGATTGTCAAAGATCTTATGTTTGAGATCTTTGGTGATTTGAAAATCATCATTCTTAGCATTTTACTTCTTTCCTTGCTATCCAAAAATAGTTCTCAGACTCCCTCTAAAACAGGACATGCTGGTATGATTGAGAAAGTGGTCATGCAGAAAATGTTCAGGTTTAGAGTTTTATATAGAGAACGATTAGTGTACACAGGAATCATGCTTAAAATTATTGTAATGAGAAGTTAATACCCTCATTATACTACATAATTTATACAATATGAAAATTAGTAGGGCTGCAGATTAATTACTGTATTAGGCACCAGTGACATAATTTTTTGAATTATGTATTGTTATTCTTCAGAAGCTTGTAGGGCCTTGTGAATCCCATACTCAGATGACTACTCACTAGGAGTTGTCAGACAAGTAGACTACAGAATTATTATAGATTGAGAAATGATTTTCTTAATAGTTTAGAAGAAACATGTTAATTTTAGGTAAAATGCACTGTTTTTAGAGGATAATATTACCAGGCTATTTTTTAGTTTAAGACTTTAAAAATAATTAAAAGGCCAGATTAAGAGAATGCATCTGTAATACTGATGACAAATTAAGGACTTAAAACAAAAGCAGGGATTCCTATATTATAATAAGTGACAAAAATCCAACTAGCAACAGTAAAAAGAAAATCCTGCGCTGTATATCAAATAGGCTATTCAAGTAATTAATACAGATGGTAGACTTCTTTAGATCACCAGTCATTGGGGAAACTAATTTAAGTAGATAATCGTGTTTATTTTTATACTCACATTAACGTTGGTTAAATAAGAGGCTAGTAAGTAATTGCAAAGGTGTCAAGGAATGGGAACTTTTACAGTATGCTAATTCAGTTTCACTAGGAACAACTAGTTAGAAAAAATTTTAAAAGTATAGGTGAGTATTGTCATACTTAAAATCATAGCAATTCCACACATATGTACAATGTCTTATTTACAGTAAATACAGCAAATACATTGATGTGTATCTTTAACATGTTATTTTAATAGACAAATATAGGAATAACCTAATTCCCACATAATAGATCATATAAATAATTCCTTTAGTAATCGAGACAATAATGAGGGATAAATTACTTGTATTTGCACTAAAATATATTTTTCTTTAATGTGTAATGTTAAGAAAGAAACTTGGCATAGAAACTACAATGTTTACTATTTTATGCATGTAAAAGTCAAATTTTATGCAGAGTAAATTCTATGATGATAGATACCAGGATGGTTGCCAAGGAGGCATGAGTAGAATACAAACAAGGCTTTGGATGTGCTATTAGTGTGCTATATTTTGCTCTGTCTGCAATTTCTTAGATGTGCATAGTTTTGTATTTGTAATGCTTACAAGATACTATGGACAGGAGACTAATCTGTACCCTTGTCTGTATTTCTCAATAAAGCACTGTATACACTTATATGGACATATAATCTAGTCCATATTGTTCAGAAAAGGAGGTAAATGTGTCTCTTAAATGGAATATTTTAGTAAGAAAATAGTAAGTATGCACTTGCACTTTGTGCAGCACTATAAAATGGAAACATGACTATAATCAGGACTAGCTGTAGGATTTAAAAAGACAAAACAGGGAATAGAGCCAGCAGGAACAGAATAACAGTGCTTAATCTTCATTTCTAAAACTATTTTGGTTTTAAAACAATGTATGTACTAGTTGCACTCTCCCTTCTTAAGACTATAGGAACTAGTTGGGTGTGGTAGGCATGTCTTTAACCCTAGCACTTGGGAGGCAGAGGCAGGTGGATCTCTGTGAGGTTGAGGACAGCCTGGTCTACAGAAAGTATTCCAGGACAGCCAAGACTACATAGAGAAACCCTATCTCTAAGAACTTAGTATGTCTCCTATTAGTAGAAAACATTGCCTGTAGTTTGAAGAGTACAACTTCTATATCAACTATATCCATGTTTATAATAAATATACAAAAAGATTAGCATTTAACTCCGTGTGTGTGTGTGTGTGTGTGTGTGTGTGTGTGTGTGTGTGTGTGTGTGTGTATGAGAGAGAGAGTAATACAGACAGACAGAGACAGAGATAGATTGAGACAGAGGAAGATACTGAGACTGAAAGGAGGAGGTTGGAGGATGATGTAACTTCTTTCTTAAGCAAAATAGAATGCTACAGATTCAGAGATTCTATAGATGGTATTTATTTCAGCCCTAACCTTTTGAACAGATGGTTGGAACAATCTGAGACCTATAATTTATTACTAAGTTTATGTCAGTGACTTTGGGCTATGTGAGTCCCTGTTCCATCTTAGCTTTTCATTCCAAGTGCTGATCAAATGGAGCGAACGATAATTCTGTTGCCATTGGTTTTATGCAATTCATGAGCACATAACAGCGATTACTTTAAAAAGAAAAACTGTTTACTAGTGGCAATGCTTCTATCTTTGTGTTTTACTCTAAACGTCCTGATTGTCACGTGTTACTCTTATTTATGTGACTTAGCTACACTAGGTTTTTAGAGCAGGGTAACATGTGGGTCAATAAAAAGTTGAAGAGTCTTAATAACAGCATCACTGCATAGAGTGCTTTCTTACCAAGAGATGAAGACATGGTGTGGTGGTGAGATTTTTCTTTTCATTTTGTATTGATACAGAGAAGCATAGAAGTTTAGTGATCAGTGTTGTTCTAGCATCAGAGTTGGTGGCCCCATATGTACAAGGGTTTGTGCCACAGCACTTTTGCAACCATTTGGGCTTTTCTATATCTACCACATTTCCTGAATGATGACAAAGAAGCTTATTTATTTATTAACTAATTAATGACTAGGCCTTATATTGACTTTTTCCCAACTACTCACAACTCAATAATCCTATTTATACTATTGTATGGCTGCCATATGGCCAGCTACACACACACTCACACACACACACACACACACACACACACACACACACACACACAATTTTGGTTTGAAGCAATGATTGGAATTTTGATTGAAATGACTAATAAGATTTTATATAGTTAAATAGCTTGTGGATGCTAAAGCTCTTTATTTTGTGTATAAAGGAAAGTTCCTCCAGGAATATCTGGATGTTTCTAAGCCTATTTGATTAATAAGGGTAAAGAAACTGTGGAACACAGACACAAAACTGAAAAAAAAAACTCAGCAAGAAGAATTCATAGAAAGTTGTGCTGAGTTCCCATGTCTTAAGGAATTTTCAAATAACAAAAAGAAACTCAGGTAACAAAAGGTTATAACATAACACAACATAACCTTCTGATAAGCAAGGTACCACTATTCTATTCCCTAGCTCCTCTAGGGTCCATTTTCTTTTTTTTTTACATAATGTAGAAGGAACATTGCTGACATTTCTCAGCTTTTGAGTAGAAAAAAGTAAGTCTTTGCAGAGTGGTTTACAACATTGATTATGATTCTAAAGATAAATTTGGAGGCTACTAGAAAAAACAGTCTGAATTTGTTATAAAAGCTGAAATGGCCAGAGAGGTGGTTAAATTGTTAGTTTATATGGTGCTCTTCCAGAGAAACAGAGGTTGGTGCCTGGTATCCACAATGTACAGCCCATGACATCCCATAATTTCAACTCTAGGGGATTTATACTCTGATTCTGTTTTCTACAGTACCTTTAATCCAGTTATACTACTTTATGCAAGTACATGGACAATGCAAATATAATTTTTAAGTAATATAAAAAATTTAAAAATACCCCAAGAACTAGGGAAGGACAATTAGAGTTAGCTAAGGTTCAAGTCCTAGCTATGAAGGTTCCAATAACTTCTACATGTTCCACAAAAATCCACAGTTATGTCTTCTTCTGAAGTCATGATTATGAAGGGTAGCCTCTCTTTTCAATTCTACTCACTATTAGTGTAATAGAAACTAGGCATGACTAGTTATTGAATACATTTCTCACATTGACCCATTTAAAAATGGTGATTTTTTAAAAAAATGTCATTTTATATCTCTTTGCATTTTCATTTCTTGAAGATATTAGCTGGAGTAGATGAGTTCTTAGTTTTCTACCAACAATATTTGTTATTCTTCTTGCCTTTTTATTCAGCAAGATTATTCAAGAAATAGGCAAAGTTCTTACATATACAGTAACAATTCTGAAATATTTCCCTGAAGAGTTTAGACAAGAATATATCAGAATGGGTCCACAGAGAGGTCCTTTTCATGAGGAAAACACAAAATAACTTTGGTTATATTTGAAAAATGATGAGCAGAAGTTACATAACTGTAGAGAACTAAGAAAACATGGGTTAAAATAAATGTTCTTATTGCTGAATATTTTCAAATACCAAGATGGTTAAAAGATGAGAGTACGCAGGAGTAGGGAGGACTCAATCCCACTAGACAAAGCAAAAATATTAAGCAGTTATTTACATATTTTGAACGATATGGAATAAACCACGAAAGAAATTTAAAATAAAAAATTAACTATTCATGCCTTTTCTTTTCAAGATACAAACCATTAAACTCAAGAGTCAGAAGTAGTTTACTAATGTAAAAATATAACAGAAAACAGTTTAGATAATTTTTTCAAATTAGACTAGTTATTCAAATTTTAGACAAATCTTAACAACTATTGTTAACTATTACATCATATTTTTTTCTCTAACTCACACCCAAATTTACAATAACATTTGTTATATTTTGTCAATTTGTTTCACAAAGAAAATAGATGATGATATTTAAAAGTTGGTAGAGATAAGATTAATGTAATCTCCAAAAACATAATTTCAAAGAATGCTTTCAAACAAACCCGTATTAAGACACTTTATCTAGCTACAGAGTAACTCTGTGAAGTGCTGAGCTGTTTGTTTTGATGGTTCTTTGAAACCTGGAGATACAGACCTAATACATATAATGCATTTTTTGAATGTTACTTACTGTGCCAGAATAACATGAAGTAGAATCTATTGCTGTACTATGTTTCATGGTCTATAACCTGAAACAGTATAGAAAGACTAAGTGCATAGTCATTGAAAGATAATAACTTAGTGGATAACCCATTTGGTAGTATGTGTTTTAAAACACATTTATTCTCTGTCCCATACTCAGGAAATTAGTGAAACTTCAACTAAGTAGAGCACTTTATCCACTGTTCTCCTTGTAAGTTTGAATTGTTGAATGAAGCTCTGGTCAATTATGTACTCCTTCCCCTCCAAATGGCTCCATTAATCTAGTTCATTGTAGTGTTGACATTTTTGGTGTGAATTCAGTCTGTCAGCATCTGGTTGAAGCTAACTTTCTTATAAAAGTCACCGATATCCCATCGTTAATGCTAAGTACATGGTCCATATCCTACCTGAATATTGATAAAATGGACTTTTGTCTTAGACCTCAAGAACTATGTTTGGCTGCAGTGTTTGAAACCAATCACACAGCTAGTTCACAAAGTCAGTAGCTCAGCATTGGCTGAGCTTATGATAGTGCCAGAAATGGTAACTCAAGTTGTTTTGTGAGTTAATTTGTCATAAGTTCAGCTGCAAGTAGAAACATGATGAAAAGATTCAATTATGTTTTCTAGATAAGAAAAGTTCATGAAAATCTAGTGTTTGTATTACCAAAAGGATGAACATTCTCAACAGTTATTTTCAGTGATGCATGGACAAGTAAGTTAAAAACTGCCATCATTTAACTGGCATTACTGTTCAATTAGCCAGAAGAAAGTAAGACATCTCATGAACATGTATGGACCCAAAATATCTCACTTAACGTTTTATGTCATTTGTATTGTTTCCATTTCAAAAAGAAAACATCTAATCTCACAGAAAGTATGTATTGAGAAATAACTGTTTGGATTGATCAACCATAGTTGTTGTTCTTTGAACTAAACCTTCATCCAGGTGATGGATTTAGTGAGGCACAATCTGGAGAGATGTGAAAATTTCATATCTCATTAACTTGCATATTAAACAAGTTATTTACCAAATGTGCTTAATTGCAATGTCCACAAGAGAGAATGTCTTAAGCATAGCCCAAGACAACCTCAGAGATAAGATCCAACAAGCACTTATTCTTTGTCATGTCCCATCTTTTAGATAGTCTGATCATTAAGAATATTGCAAGGGATTTAGAGCACTCTGGTGTAAGATATACCTATGTAGATCCTTGCCATAACTGAACTAGAAACAGACGTGAATATAATGATGCACATAGGTTTTTTTGGGTAAACTGAGTCTACCCACATGATGCAGAAGAATAACTTTTATATATGTTCCTGTGCTATTTAAAATTAGAACACAGTCTATGTTACCAATTTAGAAATTCCCTGCCTGAAATCATAAATCTCATTTTGTAATTGTGCCAATTATATTTAAAAGTAAACTTTAATGAACATACTACCTTATAACAGCTAGAAGGAGCTTAATGTAAGTATCCCTCCTATAGCAACAGACACAAATGAAGATTCTCAAGTATTAGACCCTGAACACAATTGCTTATTAGTCAATTCCTTTGTCTATGTCATCTCTTTATGCCAGGCAAAATGTTTACAATGGAATCTCAGCATCAGATAGTTTTGATTGCCTGTGCCACCGTGGACAAAAGAGAACATTCCACTTTCACCATGTAAAAGCAGTTGTCAGGGTCAGGCGTGGATGTCTATTGTTCTTGTTGCTTCTGTCCTGGAGAGTTTGTTTTGCCAGGGTTCTCTCCAGGTTGTTGGACAGGAGTGACAGGAAACTGAAACCCATAGCCATTGTACCCATTCAAGTACACACATTGGAAGAAGCTGATGGGACCTAAGGAAAAGAGTATGATTTTTGTTATAAACAATTAGTACTTGTATAGTAATACAGTAGGCTCACTGATGCTGTACACCACAGTAGACATAGTCCCTGACTACTGAAGAGAACTGTACTTCATTGTGACATGACTTCTTTATACAGAGAATCAAGACAACATAAATCATAATGGGATACTAAAGAAAGGAAATGAACCAACATAGAATGTTGTGTTCGTATGTATGTGTGTTCCTGAAGTAGTGAGTTATTCTATTTATCTTTATTCTGGAGGCATGAGATCTACTGAGGAAGTCTGTTTTCTTCTTGAGGCAATGCTCTAAGGCAGATGCTTCACATATAGAATAACACAGAAAAATAAGATGAATATGGCACAATGCCAGTGAGATGACTGTGTATAAAGGTATTCATTGTCAATACTGACTACCTAAGTGGAACAAGGGAATCAAATCCTAATATGGTGTCTTCTGAGATTGACAAACTAAGATTCCTCTTCCACACCTCCACATAAATAAATAAATAAATAAATAAATAAATAAATAAATAAATTTAATTATTTTTAGGGAGCATGGTGCAAAATATTATGGGCAGAACCTGAGCTGTGGATATTGAACCAGTATCCCTGGAGGCAGCTGTGTTCAAATACCTCTCCTATAACCACAAACACTTACTGACTCTATTATTTTCTATCGTATCCATGTACATTATTGCAAATAATCATAGACATTTTGCTGAAGGCCTACAGGAAAATGATAATTGAAGAGCATGATATATAGGAGATAGGAAGATGGCCACATTTGTATGAATGAAATGAAGTATGGTAAGGAAGCTTAAACAAGTATTAATAGTATTAATATTTCTTAGGCTGGTCTCACAAAATTTCTTTCTTCTCAATCTCTCAAGAACTGATATTATATGCATGAGTCACATTAAGGATATCTTCAGATTCAAGTGAAGAGACATTGCCTAGCCTTAATAACTGGCTAATAATTTTCAGAAATTAGCTGTTTTTCTGTTTTGTTGTACCTTTGTGGCACAAGTCCTCTTTCCCTAAAGCCTTTGAAACTGTAAGCACTAATATACATTAGTTGGAGGTAGCAAAAAGCTGCCAGAGTCAGGTAGAAATAAACAACTGTTGTTAAAATCAAGAGCATCATTATATATGTCCATCTAAGTTGAACCTTTGCAGATGAAGACACTGTCCTGGCATATGCATCTAACTCAAGTTGAAAGAGCTATTAGCAAAAATATCATTAGTTCTAAAAAATTTAGACCCTACTTAAAGATTCATGAAGAATAGGATGTAAAACTGCTATTTTAAGATGAAAATGTGAAAGAATGCTTGATGTAATAAATTCCACACGTGGAAAGTTTTACTAAACAATATTTCATAAATGTTTAATTTATTTTAATCACATTTTAATGTGAAATTTTTTCTTTGAGGAAAGATTTTTCTCTGTAACAATGGTTAGCCTGGGCTACTTACTGACTTGGCACAGTAAGTTTTGAACTCAAGGCAATATCATGCCTCAGTATCTGGAGTGATAGTAGAAACATGACCCATCGTGCCTGGAGACTTTTAATTACATTTCCTTTCATTTTGACCTAATTTATATTCACATAAGAAACAAAACAATGACTTTTCATGCATTTTTACCCAATTTCTCACACTAGTGATGTAGATTCAGCAGGAAAGTAGTATTGATACAATCTACACATTGCATTCTATTTTAAAGCTTATTACTGGAATAAGAGATTTCAGCTATTGATACAATCTAATTGAAATTATTAACAACAGTTTGTCCATTAAAAGAGCATGGCAGCTCATATCATAATTGTTTTTTCATGGATTTCATTGACATATAAAATAATTATGTGAAGATTGTTTATGCTCCTGTATCTCTCATAGTCTGATTGTATGAAGCATCACCAGCAACATTTACATCATAGTAGGAATCCAAGCCTCTCTATTAATAAGCCTCCTCAACAATTTCCTTCAGGAGGCATGTAGGAAACAATGCAAATACTACAGGAATTATTTTCTCAGATAAGTGGTTACTTATTTAAAGCATTATGGGTCGTGGTTTTATTGGATCTATTTAAAAAATTGTTTGCTCTAGTTAGTGATGATGATGATGATGACGACAGTGTTTGTGTGTGTGTGTGTGTGTGTGTGTGTGTGTGTGTGTTGTTTTACAATATGAACAAAATTTTCTCACTTGAAAGCCCTGGGATAATGATTATCTTGAGCACCAAGTTCTGGAACTCCATGTGAATACGGATTACATTCTAGGGAATCAATGATTACAGACACTGACACTTAAAAGTTTGCCAAATGTACAGGAACGTCAAAAGGAACTTTTAATTTTAGGAGTGAATCTAAACAACTGAATAGATAAAAATATTTTCACATTTTTTGTACTTTTTAAAGAATTTCAGCATTCCACTTCAACTAATCTGTTACATCGCAGACAGTAACAAACATTTAAGCAATATTCAGGTAGAGAACCCAGGATCAGAGCTGTGCCAAATAGCTTACAATAAATGGCACTTCAACCATTAGTTGGAGTTATTTCAATCCTGTGCCTCTTGACAGACAAAAATGACAAGTTTCTATTTGAAATATGAATAGTAAGCTTTAAGGTGATTCATCAGATCAGTGCTGAAAATCATTTTCTACTAATACTGTTTTTGAAGGCTCTAAAGTTTAATTATCTAATTAATATCATAATTATTGGGGGAGTTAGTTGTTTCTAATTTAATTATAAACTTACGTGTTTGCTTCTTTGGTGAAGATACATCATCAGTTACTTCTAACGATAAAACAGTAGAAGGGAATTATTAATACATGCAGAGGTCAGTAGCATACAATTGGCTTTGTGTCTTCTATATTTGAGCACAGTATTTTAGTGACAGAAAATACCATTTTTTTAAAATTTATTTTTTATTAGGTATTTTCCTCGTTTACATTTTCAATGCTATCCCAAAAGTCCCCCATACCCACCCACCCCAATCCCCTACCCACCCACTCCCCCTTTTTGGCCCTGGGGCTCCCCTTTACTGGGGCATATAAAGTTTGCATTCTTATACACTCCAAGTTTTTATTTAGATTAACTTCAGACTTTCTTTATAAAAACTGTGTATTACTCAGTATTACTGTGTATTAAACAGTATTACTCCAGGGTGTTATAGCAAACCAGAATTCTTCCTTTGTGAGTTTGGTTTTTTTTTTTTTTTTTTTTTTTTAGCTAACTCATTCTTTACTTCTCTTCTGTTGTCTCCAGTTTATTACAAATGTCCCATTTTTTTTCTTGCATGCAATTGAAATTTACTTTTAAAATCTTAGTGATGCTAGATGGCATTTGTCTTATTTCACTTAACATAGTTATCAGATTCCATGCTTTTGTTTGGTTGCTTCTTGTTTTGTTGATGTTGTTTTGTTTTTGGATAAATCATAATGCATTGTATATACATGACACAATTCCTTTACCTTTCACTAACAACCTAGTATTTTGATTCATATACTGGTATACTATAGCTATGTAATTAATATGGAAGTACAGGTATTATTTTGTAATAATGATTTGTCTCCTTTGTATATATATTCAGCAGTGGAACTGATAGAAGATGTCGTAGATCTATTTTTAGTTTTAAGGGGAATCCCTTTATCTTTAAACTGCTAAATCAATTGTCAGTCTTATCTATAATATATCCAATTTCCAGTAACACATCTCATTACAAGCTTCAATTCAAATTTGATTTTTGCAAGGCACAGATATCCATTTATCTGACCTTATCTTTACTCAAGGCAATGCTTCTCCCATTTTTAATGGAAACAATTACAGATCTTACACTTTCATAGCAAGAACAGTTTGTCACCCCTTACTATCCACAGAACACATTAGAAGAAGTGCTTGTGCTGTAGCAGTTCCAAAGTCAGAAGCTAAGAGCCCTTCAGCAAATGACACTGACAAAAATGGACAAGCTACTTTCAACTCTCATTTTTTCCTGAGACAGGCATTGGGAAATGTTTGGTTAATATTAAACACCTGGAGGTAGAACATTTCTTGGGTGTGTGTGTGTGTGTGTGTGTGTGTGTGTGTGTTCTATCCTTCCTTCTCTGTTTTCTTCTTTTAGAAGATGGCTTTTACCACAGGTGACTTTCTTAATAGGAATAATTATTGATGAAATAATAGTTTTGCACTCAATGAAGTGATAATTTGTTATCCTTAATATTATATATTTTTTAAAAATCTGAGTTCTTTCCAGCTTCTGGCTATTATAAATAAGGCTGCTATGAACATAGTGGATCATGTGTCCTTATTGCATGTTGGAGCATGTTCTGGGTATATGACCAGGAATGGTATTGCTGGGTCTTCCAGTAGTACTATATCCAATTTTCTGAGGAACCACCAAACTGATTTCCAGAGTTGTTGTACCACCTTTAAATCCCACCAGCAATTGAGGAGTGTTTCTCTTTCTCCACATCCTCATCAGCATCTGCTGTCACCTGAGTTTTTGATCTTAGCCATTCTGACTGGTGTGAGGTGGATATCTCAGTGTTGTTTTGATTTGCATTTCCCTGATGATTAAGAATACTGAACATTATTTAAGGTGCTTCTCAGCCATTTGGTATTCCTCAGTTGAGAATTCTTTATTTAGCTCTGTACCCCATTTTTAATAGGGTTGTTTAGTTTTCTGGAGTCCAACTTCTTGAGTTCTTTATATATATTGGATACTAGCCCCCTATCAGATTTAGGATTGGTAAATACCTTTTTCCAATTTGTTGGTAGCCTTTTGGTCTTATTGACCGTGTCCTTAGCCTTACAGAAGCTTTGCAAAAGGACACAAGCTCCGCTATGTTCATAGCAGCCTTATTTTTTTGGTAAGGTTTTTTTTTTTAATTTTTTAAAAATTTGGTATTTATTTCACTTACATTTCCAATGCTATCCCAAAAGTCCCCCACCCGCCCCCCCACCCACTTTCCCACCCACCCACTCCCACTTCTTGGCCCTGGTGTTCCCCTGTACTGAGACAGATAAAGTTTGCACGACCAATAAATAGCCAGAAGCTGGAAAGAACCCAGATGTCTCTCAACAGAGGAATGGATACAGAAAATATGGTACATTTACACAATGGAGTACTACGCAGCTGTTAAAAACAATGAATGTATGAAAATTTTAGACAAATGAATGGATCTGGATTATCATCTTGAGTGAGGTAATCCAATCACAAAAGAACACACATGATATGCAGTCAAAGGTAAGTGGATACTAGCCTCGAAGCTCAGAATTCTTTTTAGAAGGGGGAACAAAATACCCATTGAATGAGTTACAGAGACAGTTCAGAGCATAGCCTGAAGGAACAACCATCCAGCAACTGCCCCACTTGGGGATACATCCCATAAACAACCACCAAACCCAGATTCTAGGCAGATGCCAACAAGAGCTTGCTGACAGGAGATTGATATAGCTGTCTCCTGTGAGTCTCTGCCAGTGCTTGGCAAATGTAGAAGTGGATGCTCAGAGTCATCCATTGGATGGAGCACAAGGTCTACAATGAAGGAGCTAGAGAAAGTACCCAGAAAGATGAAGGGGTCTGAAGCCCCATAGGAGGAACATCAATATGAACTAACCAGTACTCCTAGAGCTCCTTGGAACTATACAACCAATCAAAGAAAACACATGGTGGCACTTGTGGCGCTAGCTGTATATGTAACAGAGGATGACCTAGTCTGTCATCAATGGGAGGAGAGACCCTTGGCCTGTGAACGCTCTATGTCCCATATAGGGGAATGCCAGTACCAGGAATGAAAGTGGGTGTGGGTTGGGTAGTAGGGGGAGGGGATAGGAAAATTTTGGAGGGTAAACGAGGAAAGACAATAACATTTGAAATGTAAATAAAGAAAATATCTAATAAAAAATTAACTAAAAATATAGGTAATAAATATACCTGATAAATATTGGTAACTAATGCTAACCTAGCTTTTCTTCAATATTCAAGGAGAATAATGATTTGTAAATAACGTAGAATTACTAAAAAGGAAATGTACCATATATAAAGTGCTCAAAAATGCCTACAATTATAGAAAGATCAAGAATATTAGACTAAAATACATAACAAAAGGCAGAACACAGAGTTATTGAGAGAAAGTGTATAAATGAGCAAAATGTAAGGAACACACCTTTATCTTTCTTTGAATGTGGGACATCTTTGGAGTCTTCTAAAAAGAACAAAAATGAAGAGTCAGTAGAAGAAAACATGTCAGAAAAAAAAAAGAAAAGAAAACATGTCAGAATGAATATTATATAAACAATGCTGAATAAGCAAGTACTTAGAGAAAAGGAAGCCTTTTTACTTTTTTGGATGGAAATTAAATTGGTTAATAACTCACCAGAGAAAAGTTATGGAGTTTTTCAAAATCATGAAGAATTTGTCTGTCATGCAATATTCAGCGGGTTCACTTAGGAGTACATGTTATCATGTGCTTAAACTTTTCTAAGACAGCAAATGGTAAGATTGTTCAGTTATTTAAGTGTGTGTAAGTACGAAGGCTTGTGTCTAGCTGGCAAGAATTAAGGTAGCATGACATGGTTCACAACTATAATCCTAACACTATAAATGAGGAAGCAGGGAGATTCCTGGAGCTGGCTGACAGCTAGTCTTCCCAAATCAATGAACACCTGCTCAAAAAATCACGGTGGAGAGCTATGCAGGAAAACACTGATATAGACATGGAGGTTCAACAAGCTTGTGCACACACCTGCAAGAACCTACACATGTGCACACAAAAGCAAACCTAAAGCCATAACACACACACACACACACACACACACACACACACACACACCACACACGATTCTCTAAGACAACTAATTATAAAGTTCTTAATATAAAGGTTTGCATTTAATAAATATATCTCAAGGAAACTAGAGGAAAAAAAGACATTTAATCTAAAGTGAAAAATCAGAGACACTATTTATGTAACAATATTACTATAAATAAGTTATATTATTAAAGTCAATTGGTCTTTTATACATTCTGACTTGCAGGCACATATGGACTCCTGTGGAAGTAATTTTAAATCAGAGATAACACTAACAAAATATACTTGAGCCATCTTTTATTTTCACTGCAAACTTTTAGTACTGTTTTATTTACTAAGAGTTTGCATACCATATTTTAACTGATAAGTTGAAAAGGGGAAAGATAGCTCAGTACGAGAATTTTTTCTGATACAAAGAAATGTGATCTTCAAATAGAAGTATTAGTGTGGGTGGTGTGTGTCCATGTGTGTGTGTGTGTTTGTGAATGGTGTATGTGTACACTGTGTATTTATATGTATGTGTGTGTGATATGTATGTATGGCTTATGTATATGTGTATATCTATTCTGTGTGTGGTGTGTATATGTTGTTAATATGTATATGTATTATGTATTTATGTATGTGTATGTATGTATGCATATGTATGGTTATATGTGTATATATATATATGTGTGTGTCCAGGTCCTATTCTGCCTTTTTTAATTCTCTGGTTTCTCCCTTTATGAGAGGGCTTTTACTATAGTTAACTTTTTTGAAAGCAGTTCCTGATAAAATAAGAGATTTTCACTTCTTGTTCAAGTTATCCTCATACATGATAATGTTAAAATAATGTTTCTGAATATTTGCCAATAAATGTATCTAATAACTACTTTTAAATAATGCCATCCTAGTAATTTCCTTATATACAAAGATATGTATAGTTTAGCAATTATGAAAGTGTCAAAGTATTTCTATCACATAAATGTTACTTAGAAATGTCAATAACTATACCAAGAGATCAAAAACATTAGACTAAAACAAACAAACCACATAATACAAAATATTTAATTTTTAAGAGAAAGTGTGTAATAACCAACATTTAACAAACTCACCTTTATCTTTCTTTGAAGTTGGTGCTTCTTTGGAATCTTCTAGAGAAAAATAAAAAATAAATCACAGTCTAAGTTCTTTTTGTTTTTTTCTAAAAGAATATTTTTTACTTTACTTAAAGGTTTTTTTTTGGGGGGGGAAGCAGTTAGAGGTCTCTCTAATCCTAAATAAAGTTTCCTCTTTTTTATATAAAAATTTAATTTTTATATTTAAACTATAGATTATACATGATTTTGCTAAGGAGACTGCACCAAACAATATCTTCTAAAAAGAACAAAAATGAAGAGTCAGTATAAGAAAACATGTCAGAATGAACATTATATAAACAATGCTGAATAAGCAAGTACTTAGAAAAAAAAGAAGCCTTTTTACTTTCTTGGGTGGAAATTAAGTTGGTTAATAACTCACCAGAGAAAAGTTATGGAGTTTTTCAAAATCATGAAGAATTTGTCTGTCATGCAATATTCAGCGGGTTCACTTAGGAGTACATGTTATCATGTGCTTAAACTTTTCTAAGACAGCAAATGGTAAGATTGTTCAGTTATTTAAGTGTGTATAAGTACGAAGGCTTGTGTCTAGCTGGCAAGAATTAAGGTAGCATGACATGGTGCCCAACTATAATCCTAACCCTATAAATGAGGAAGCAGGGAGATTCCTGGGGCTGGCTGACAGCCAGTCTTCCCAAATCAATGATCACCTGCTCAAAAAAATCACGGTGGAGAGCTATGCAGGAAAACACTGATATAGACATGGAGGTTCAACAAGCTTGTGCACACACCTGCAAGAACCTACACATGTGCACACAAAAGCAAACCTAAAGCCATAACACACACACACACACACACACACACGAGATTCTCTAAGACAACTAATTATAAAGTTCTTAATATAAAGGTTTGCATTTAATAAATATATCTCAAGGAAACTAGAGAAAAAAAGACATTTAATCTAAAGTGAAAAATCAGAGACACTATTTATGTAACAATATTACTATAAATAAGTTATATTATTAAAGTCAATTGGTCTTTTATACATTCTGACTTGCAGGCACATATGGACTCCTGTGGAAGTAATTTTAAATCAGAGATAACACTAACAAAATATACTTGAGCCATCTTTTATTTTCACTGCAAACTTTTAGTACTGTTTTATTTACTAAGAGTTTGCATACCATATTTTAACTGATAAGTAGAAAAGGGGAAAGATAGCTCAGTATTAGATTTTTTTTCTGATACAAAAGAAATGTGATCTTCAAATAGAAGCATTAGTGTGGGTCAGTGTGTATGTGTTTGTGAATTGTGTATGTATGTATACATTGTTTATTTATATGTATGTCTGTGTAATATGTGTGTATGGTTTATGTATATGTGTATATGTATGTGTGTTTGTGTGTATATGTTGCAAGTATGTGTATGTATGTATGTATGTATATGTGCATATGTGCATATGTATATGTGTCCAGGTCCTATTCTGTGTTTTTTAATTCTCTGGTTTCTCCCTTTATGAGAGGGCTTTTACTATAGTTAACTTTTTTGAAAGGAGTTCCTGATAAAATAAGAGATTTGCTCTACTTGTTCAAGTTATCCTTATACATGATAATGTTAAAATAATGTTTCTGAATATTTGCCAATAAATGTATCTAATAATTATTGTTAAATAATGTCATCCTAGTAATTTCCTTATATACAAAGATATGTATAGTTTAACAATTATGAAAGTGTCAAAATATTTCTATCACATGTTACTTAGAAATGTCAATAACTATACCAAGAGATCAAATCATTAGACTAAAACAAACAAACCACAAAATGCAAAATATTGCATCCTTAAGAGAAAGTCTATAATAACTAACAGGTAACAAACTCACCTTTATCTTTCTTTGAAGCTGGTGCTTCTTTGGAATCTTCTAGAGAAAAATAAAAAATAAATCAGAGTCTTAGTGTTTTTTGTTTTTTCTAACGGAAAATACTTAAAGGTTTTTGGGGGGCGGGGCAGTTAGAGGTCTCTCTAATCCTAAATGCAGCTTCCTCTTTTTATATATACAAAATTTAATTTTTATCTTTAAACTATAATACATGATTTGCAAAGGAGACTGCACCAAACAGTGATCACAGAAGAATCATCCGATCTAAGCCTTTTATTTTCTCTGGTCATTCAGAAAAATAATGTTATCAGCCATAATTGTTGTTGCTTGCCGCCTCCCATTGTTGTTTTCCATTTATTTACTATAGTCCACTTTCCCTAATATATTTCCTCAAATACAGGAGCCCCCGTTTTTCACATACTGATATGCCACATGTCTGAGACCTGATCAAAGCACTGATATTCTGTCCCATGCTGTGATTTTAAATGATGTCACACATTTGGTATACTGTACTGTCCCCTGATCACCACATCTCATTTGTTGCTAGAGAAAATATCGTGACTGGGTTTTTTCCTTCCTCCTGTCTCATGCCAGGGTCCTGACTTACTCAGCCAAATAAGTGAACACGATCATTAACGAACCAAACTGCTGGCTACTTCAGACCTATGTCTTGCAAAATGATGAAATACTTGTAACACAGGGCTTTGAAACATGGCTTCGGTTTTTCTTTTTCTTTTTCTTTTTTTTTTTCATTTTTTATTAGGTATTTAGCTCATTTACATTTCCAATGCTATACCAAAAGTCCCCCATACCCTCCCCCCCACTCCCCTACCCACCCACTCCCCCTTTTTGGCCCTGGCATTCCCCTGTACTGGGGCATATAAAATTTGCAAGTCCAATGGGCCTCTCTTTGCAGTGATGGCCGACTAGGCCATCTTTTGATACATATGCAGCTAGAGACAAGAGCTCCGGGGTACTGCTTAGTTCATATTGTTGTTCCACCTATAGGGTTGCAGTTCCCTTTAGTTCCTTGGGTGCTTTCTCTAGTTCCTCCATCGGTTTTTCTTACAAACTAGTCTTTAGGTGTTTCCTTTGTTCCAGTTAGCGCCAAGTTATCCCGGCTCCCATGCCTCGCTGTGGGGATAAGCAGGTGCTTTTCCCCCAAAGTGGAGCTTGCAGGCAGCACAGGGAACCATGAGGACACTAGGTCTCCTGCGAAGAGTCACATACCTCCTCCAGAGGCGCGCATACGCTCAAGCTCTCCAGGCATACAACTTTGTGTCCCTAAATGCAGTTCCTAAACGCAGTCAAGCATTCTGACTTGGGTAATGGATGTAGAGGGGGCAGCATTAAGCTTCTCTAAAACCAGAGGCATGAGAGACAGGAAGCATGATATTAAATGTTTCTAATATTCTGCTCCATCCCCCATGCCTGCATTTCTTATAGATAGGATAAATTTTGGGTTGAAAGTTTTGCGGGTGGATTGGTGCTTCTAATGCTCCACTGGGGTTCTTGCCTGGCTACAGAATATGGCCTCTTCAGGTTTCATATCCCTAGGATAGGGAGTCACAGCTAAGGTCACCCCCATTGATTCTTGCTCACCTGTCTTATCCCAGGTCTCTTTCCCCCACCCCACCTCCTCACCCTCATCACTTGCAGATTTTCATTCATTGTCATGACCATATAGCTTCTTTGGCCTCAGTGCTAGAGGGAACCCCGAGCCTCACAGAGACTTGAAGTGCCACTGGCCTGTTTTCTAGGGAAGAGAGGTAACCCCTGTTAAAGGGTTGTTCAACTCTCCAAAGGGGTCGTGATGCACAGGTTGAGAACCACAGCTCCAAGGGAAACTAGCAGAATCCCAATACTAAACAAATAGATTTGGCTTGTAAATTATGTCTGATACCGTAGATGTCAAAAAGGGAGAACCGTTCTAGAAAGGCAGTGAATCCACAGCAAAAAATGTTTCAGAACCGCTAGGCATGGTCACGGAGCATTGCAACTCCGAGTTCCATGATGAAATTTAAGCCATATATTAAAAAAAAAATGTAGAGTAAGGAGATCAAGAAGCAGGGAGTTAGAGCTGGTGGGATGGTAAGGAATTGTTGAGAAAATGCTTGTAGAAGAATGGTTATATGGAAGGTCCTGGAAGCTAGCAAGGCGCTAAGAATGATACAAAAGAATAGGTGTACATATATGAGTCCTGCTTACAAGATACACAGGACACAAAGAGACTGAGGGAATGGCCAACCAATGGCCGCCCTAAATTGAGACCCATCCCACGGGCAAGAACCAATCCCTGACACTATTAAAGGTACCCTCTTATGCTTGCAGACAGGAACCTACCATAACTATCCTCTGAAAGGCTCCACCTGCAGCCAATGGAAAAGGTGCACAGAACCATGGCCAAACGTTATCGGGAGATCTGGGAGTCTTAGGGAATAGTTGGGGGAAGGATTGAGGGACCCACAAGGACTCCACAGGAAGAACAACAGAGTCAACTAACCTGGACCTTGTGGGCTCCCAGAGACTGAATTAACAACCAAAGAGCAAGTGTGGGCTACACATAGGCTCCGTGCACATATATAGCAGATGAGCAGCTTGGTCTTCATGCAAGTTCCCCAGCAACAGGAGCAGAGGCTCTCCCTGAATCCGTTGCCTGCCTCTCTATGGATCCCATTCCCCTAAATGGACAGCCTTATCTGGCCTCAGTGGGTGAGGAAGGGATAGTCCTGCTAGGGAGTGGGGGGAGTAGTGGGGGTGATATCTAGAGGGGGCCTTTCTCTTCTCAAAGGAGAAGGAGAGTAGAATATGGGAAGGCTCTGTGTGAGGGGGTACTAGAAGGGGCTGCTTTAGGGTGTAAAGTAACAAATAAATTTAATAGAAAAAGACAGTGAAACTGAAAGAGATGATGGATAATAAGGAGATCATAGTGATGGTATGGATGGTTAATTTTGTCTTCCCTACTTTAAGTCAGATTTCTGTAGGGGGCACCAAAGTATACAGAGGACAACTTTAAAATATGAAATTTCAAAGCATTATCAGTTAGCCTTATTGTATCGGGCTTGAGTAAGATTGGACATCAGAGTAATATGGGCATATGACCAAGGATGGTCACTTTATGAGACAAGTGCCAGGAAAAAACAACGATATCTGTGCTGTGTCTCTCATTTCTATTCTTTACTTCATGTGTGCATCAAGCCTATCACATGATTCTGTTGATATTTTGAACATATCTTCCTTGTCTAGCTGATCCTCTCTAACTAAATTCACAGAGACATTGAGACACATGGTTCCCTAATCTTGAGACACATTCTAATCTAGTCAAGTTAGCAATCAATATTAACCATCACACATTTTTAAATATACAAATTTCCCCTGCGATGTTCATAACAGCTCTGATTATTCTTAGCAAACACAATAAATAAATAAAATCTAGCTAAATAATATATGCATTGCCTCCACAAAGTCTCTGTATCTTTTCTCTGCTAGCAATGTTTGAATTGCTGCAGTCCCACGAGATACTCATTATTAAGCATCTGGGAACCTTAGGCACAAACACAAAGGAAATTTAGCCTGGAGTTTTTTGTTTAGTTTTGTTTAGTTTTGTTTTTATTCTCCACTCCTGTTGTTTCGTTAGATTCAATGCAGCACTTTCTATTTCTAGAGATATTCAATGCTTCAAATTAGTCTTCAACTGACTTTCTGAATTGCTTAGAACAAGTTAATACAATAATATATTCTATGAATTTTTATTTTCCCAAGAAAGTCAATGCATCCACCATGGTCCAGAACTAGAGTTAGCAGCTAGTTTATCTTAGCCCTTAAGTGGGAGAGGCTCCTCTTATACATTCAATTATTCAAAATGATCATGAGATTTAAAGAAAATTAACTGCCAGACTAAAATAGACACAGCCTTCTTGAAAATGACTCCAGGGAATAAATAACAAAGTATGCAGAGGCACTCATATTGGGAATTGTGCACACATCACATAGTGAAGACAAAAATGATAAATAAGCTTATATAGTTCTTTCAGAGTATCCTTACAGTCACTGAGAATAAGATGACTGTCTTAAGGAGACTGTCAGAATAACTTAACATCACCCATAAATGAATGAGTTCCAGTTGCTGTGACCCAGAGACTAATAAGGAACAGTGGCAAACATTTCACCAAATGAATCTCTACATTGAGTTTCTCAGGATCAGCAAAGAGGAGAGTGTTCAGAATGATATTAGTGTAGCTGGTACACCAAAGACTTCAGTCAAAGGTGGATATTCCATGGATAACTTGTAGAGCAAAATGAATTTAATTACATTTGCTCCAAGGGTTAAGATGGTTTCAAACCAAACCTAAAAGACAGAAAAAAATATTCTCCCTAGTAATTTACTTTATAATTTTACTCGCATTAATACCAAAGTGGAATCTGCCCCTAGCATGGAAAGTAGCAGATCTACATGAATGGTCAGTGTCATAGTCCTTATTATTACCTTCAAACCCACTGGAACTAAATGATTAATAATCTTCATTATATATCAAACTATATATTTACATACACATGCTATTTTATGTTATTTAATGTTCCCAAATTTTAAACTAGATATCACTACAATGCATAAACTTAACAGAAACCTAGACATATTAAATAAGTTTTCCAAATTTATGGTGCTTTATTTGAAGATTTCTGAAGTTGTGACCCCTCAGTAGCAAGAGCCCTGACCCATTAAACAATTTGTAGAAATTTGATATTAATTTCATTACATCAAAATATTGATACTACTATTTTCAACATTCCATCCCACAAAAATCAGCCTCCAAGTAATTAAAATTTAAGATTTTATAATAGGATTCTCTAAATTTTTAGTTATACATTTAGCTATTAAAATAGTCCAAATCTCTGATTGATAATACTTCTCTTTTTAATTACAAGTGTGTGATAATGTTCAGTTAATATCAGGCTTAGAGAAAAATAAGAATGAATTTTCAGGCATTAGTAGTTTGGATGATATGCTCCATTGCACACCTGAGAGATTATTCACCAAACAAACAGCACAAAAGAGAAGACTCCATATTATTGAGGTTCTGAACTCAAAGATGATAAATATAATTTTATCTTATACTGGAGTGGGGCAGAAGACTTCAGCAGGTGAGACATGGGCCCCTGTGTTGTACAGGATTGTCCATTGTCAGTTAAAACTCACCACGTAGGGTACAGAGTCTGAGATGCTTTGTGATCATGGAATAGGGCAATGAAAATACATTTAGAGGATTCTGAAAATATAACAGCAATAAAATTTAAATATTCTCCATGCCTCTCAATGTAATAAAATAGATAAATACCAAAACACATACATTTAACAAAATTAAAGGAACCCACAAATATCTGTGAGTGGAAACAATGATTAAAACAAAGTGAATCAAATGCATGAAGGAAGAGTTGAGGCAAACAATCAGGAACGAGAGACTGGAGAACAGCAATTTCCAAAAGGTGGACAGACATCTTCCTGAGTGTATCACACTGTCTGCCATGAGACCATTCATTGACATTGGGCAGGAATCTTTCTCCAGTTCAAAAAGGCAAAACGGCTGCCTTCAGAGCTAAAACTACAGAAGCAAGCAGGGCACCTTTAACTTCTGGGAACTAGACAGCTGTAGTTCATTTACACAATGAACCTCACCAATGGTAAGAAAATTCTGAGCTTGTAATAAACATGTGGAAGACAGGACAATTGAAACAAAGACCAGCAAGAAAAATGAGAGGACACTGTCATTTTTAAATGTAATTTTCCAGTGGGATCTTAGTTTACTTTTCAACGATCCTACAGTAAATATGCTTGGATTTTAGCACAAATCTGTCAGGAACCATCAAAGGACAAGCTAGCAGGTGATCTTCCTGGGATGACTTCACCTTAGATTAAAATCTACAACAAAGCTCTGGTAGGCATGCCCCATGGGAAAATCATTTTAGATAAGATTCCTGCTATTAATATTATTTTACTGTTATTATTACATATATAACAATCACTAGGTATTAGCCCACCCCATTTTGAGCAGATCTCTGCAGAAATATGAAGATGTACTCTCTTGTAGTGATGATGTGTAGACCAATAAATGACATTTTAATTCTTAATGCTGATCCTGTAAGAATTTCTAAAATCGTATCAGTATTTATTAAGCTTTCTTTTTCTTTCTTTTTATATAATGGTACTGCTATTAGGTCCTTTTCTGATAGTCAAAACTGCAACTCTGCCAGTCTCCAATTGTGTCACAAGTTAATTAATTCTAGATAGTAACCAGACTGTTTACTACTTAGAACACATTCCAAAAGGTTATAAAATCATTAACCAAAGGTTATTAAAAGGAACTAACGATTTATTAGGTGCTAGGACAGAAGATAAAAATATTGACTGTGTTTACCTATACAAAACTTAACTAATAACTTAGTTATGGTTTTCAACTCTCAATGCACCTGTGGACCTGTGACAGGTAATGACTGTTACTCCTAATGGATATGGATGCAAAACATTCTATGCTGTAAACTTCTTATCTGATTTATGATTTGAATTTATGTAAACTTGTGATGAACCTTTTCCCGTGTGGTCATGTATTCTGAAAGACGTATAATTGGTGAGGACAAACAGAAGAGTCAGAACTGAGCTGAGGAGAGCTTTTTAGACAGAACAGTTTTTAGACAGATCTGAACAGAAGTTTTAAAAACAGAACTGAAATCTGGGCATGGTGGCACACGCCTTTAATCCCAGCAGTTGGGAGGCAGAAATCCTGTCTCAAAACAAAAAACAAAAACAAAAACAAAAACAAAACAGAACTGAAGATTTTTTTTCTAATGAGGACACAAGAGAACTTTTGAGACAGAACTGTTCTCAAGAACTTAGAGGTAAAGGCACAGTATTGGAGGTAAGAGCATTACCGTGAGATCAGAGCAGGAAGGGAGAGGAGCAAAACTGGAAGGAGAATACAGAGTGGAATAACTTAGAAACTATAAATAACATAAAAAACCAAGAGGGCTATATGCAAAATGCAGAGGGGAAGAAGAAGAAGAAGAAGAAGAAGAAGAAGAAGAAGAAGAAGAAGAAGAAGAAGAAGAAGAAGAAGAAGAAGAAGAAGAAGAAGAAGAAAGGAGAAGGAGAAGGGGAAGGGGAAGGGGAAGGGGAAGGGGACGGGGAAGGAGGAGGAGGAGGAGGAGGAGGAGGAGGAGGAGGAGGAGGAGGAGGAGGAGGAGGAGAAGAAGGAGAAGGAGAAGGAGAAGGAGAAGGAGAAGGAGAAGGAGAAGGAGAAGGAGAAGGAGAAGGAGAAGGAGAAGGAGAAGGAGAAGGAGAAGGAGAAGGAGAAGGAGAAGGAGAAGAAGAAGAAGAAGAAGAAGAAGAAGAAGAAGAAGAAGAAGAAGAAGAAGAAGAAGAAGAAGAAGAAGAAGAAACTGCAGAGAGCAGAAGGAACAGGCAGACATCTCCTTACCATGGGATAGGACAGGTCTTTTCTTAATAACAAGGCAGGCTTAGTTTCACTAAAAAGAACAAAGCTTTCCTTCTTACAAACTTGAGTTTAATGCATTTAGCATTAAACAGGTAAAAGCTTTTTCTTTCTCTATTCAAAAAAGATTGGAGCTCATTAATAGTGAGTTCTTTCTTCACTGGTGCTTGGTCTTTTGCTTTAAATGCTTATGTAAGTATGGGTGTGTGTGTGTGTGGTGTGTGTGTGTGTGTAAGTATGCAATTGTGAGAATGTATGCAAGCTGTGACCAATTGGTTGAATGGAAATGTATAAATGTGCATGTGTGAATCTGTATAAGAATTTATGTGAGTTTATGCCTATTTGCTTATGTAAAGGTTTTCCCTTCTGTAAGCATTATTCTCTTCTTGTTCAATAGAAGTTTATTGCCCCAAACTTCCCCCTAGCCTGACAAGCAAGAGGCATCTGGACCAAAGGGAAAAGGCTCTAGCAATTAATCCTTAATCTCCTTCTGTTTTAGGATGAGGTGCTAAATGCCAAACTGCAAAGAGAGGAGGGCTAATTTTTCCCTTACCTCTTTTAGGATCTTTCCATTTTCCCCCTTTTTCTAGAGCGCTTTTACAACTAAGAAATAAATGCTTTTTTTTTTTTACAACTAAGAAATAAATTCACTTCAAAGTTTCCCTTTTTCTTCCTGCAACTTATACTAGCAGCCGGAAAGTTAAAGCAGCGCGGTTACTGCTGAGATAGAACAAAGGCTACAGTTCTTTTTTTTTTTTTTTTCCATTTTTTATTAGGTATTTAGCTCATTTACATTTCCAATGCTATACCAAAAGTTCCCCCATACCCACCCACCCCCACTCCCCTACCCACCCACTCCCCCTTTTTGGCCCTGGCGTTCCCCTGTACTGGGGCATATAAAGTTTGTGTGTCCAATGGGCCTCTCTTTCCAGTGATGGCCGACTAGGCCATCTTTTGATACATATGCAGCTAGAGTCAAGAGCTCCGGGGTACTGGTTAGTTCATAATGTTGTTCCACCTATAAGGCTACAGTTCTTAATCACTCTCCCCCCAGTAGGCTATAGGTGTTAATGGCCTAAGCCAGCAACGTTTAACCCTCAGAATTAGCAAGAAAGTTTTTAGGACTTTTTAGAAGTTATAGCCAGACCAGAGTCCTATTCTGTGTTCTGTTTCAACATGCTCCAGGCCAGAAGCCTCCCAACACAAATCCTTTGTATTATTCTATCATGTAGCTGTACCTAAGGTGATGTATCTATTCTGTTGAAGGTGTGTGGTTCCAGTTTGGCCAGTTACTAGGTTAGTTCTATAAATATTCATGCATAGCCTTTTGAGAGAACATAAGTTTCCATTCCTTTCATCCTCCATAGAGGTAATAGTGGAGTTTTAATGTAAACCCGATATTATAAAACAAAACAAAAAACAAACAAACAAAAAACAAACAAACAAACAAAAAAATTATGATATCAGACCATTTTGCATTCCCAACAGCAATTATAAAAGTTCTGGTTGCTAAAAATCCTGTTTTTGTTTATATTTAAGTCTTTAAATTTTTCAAAAATTTGTAATTAAATTGTAATTATAAATATGTAATTGTAAACTATGTAATTAAGTTATAATTTAAAAATTACATATGAAATGCTATGTAATAGTGAACTAATCTATATTTTATTGATATCTAATGAAGTTTAATATTTTCTAACACTTAATGTTTGCTTATACATGCTCTTTGGCAATTAATGTTGAAATCTTTAATTCTGAATTTCTTAATATTAATTTGTAATCATATTAAGTCATATGTAATAGGTATTAATTCCTTTGTGACAATCATATATATATATAGTTTCATATATGGTCTGAGAAAGAAATTATGGAAACAACACCCTTCACAATAGTCACAAATAATATAAAATTGGGGTAACTTTGTCCAAACAAGTGTGGCAAGAACTCAAGTCTCTGAAGAAAGAAATCGAAGATGACCTCAAAAAATGGAGAGATCTCCCATGCTAACCGATTGGTAGAATTGACAGTAAAAATGGCCATCCTAACAAAAGTAATCTACAGGCTCAACACAATCCCTGTCAAAATTATGACACAATTCTTCAAAGACATGGAAAGAGAAATTCTCAAATTCATCTGGAAAAATAGAAAACCTAGAATAGCAAAAACAATTCTTACCTCAGTTGCTGCTTACCTATTCACCGAATCATTAATAGTAAAACTGTTATTTGAAATGTTATTTATTGCTTCAACCATAGATTAAATTCGCCTTCTGGATTGATGGAGATTTTGAAATATTTCAGTGTAGGGATGCTCATAAAATTATTAATGATTTAATGCCAAATGCTATATATTTGTTATATAGTTAATTCTATTCTTTAAAATAATTAATAGACAGCCATTTCAGAGGTGAATTTCCAGACCAATGTATATAAAAAATATACATTCAGGGAAAAGCATTATCATACTACCGAAAATCTTACTTAATTATGCCTGGAACTCTTAACACTTTGTGATAATTTCTAGGTAACTTGACACTGACAGCTTGGTAAATCATCCTACTCTAATATGGAAGCAAACTATTTATTTTACCACACTCGTAGAAGATGAAGATCTTAAATTTATATACTAAACAAAAACAAAACCCAGAACACATATGATTTAATGTGGGTCAAGTAGAACCATGTCACCAGACAGAAAAAAACTGGTAAGGTCAACCATATTAAGGAACTGTGGCAATTCTCATAATTGAAAACTGTAGGCATTTGTATCTGCCCCTTACCAGATTCCTATCCTGGAGCAGGTGACCACAAAATCCAACTAAGAAGACTATGATAACTGGTCACATAGCAGATTCCAGAGCTGTCCATGTTAACAAGTTATCTAAATGATCTTGCCGCAAGGGTTTAGCTAATAAATTTCCATTCCCAGACATTCCTTCCTGCAAAAGTATTTAATCTGTGTTCCACGCTTCGTAAATTAATTGTATGCACACTTTTCACCATGAATAAACAATTTGGACAAGCAAGGATTATCTTTTACATCAAGAATCACCATTGGTGGACTAGCCTTCCTTATGGAGCCTTACTACCTAAGTGTGTCCCACAGAAGGCCCCTCATGTCTTGTTGCCTCAGAGTTAGATAGAGAACCACAGCCTTAGTCCCAGTCTGGACCTTTCCTCACCCAGAGACACACAGACTGGTACCTCTATCTTAGGCTGCGTTATGTCTCTCCTGAGTGGGTTTTGGCATGCTACTTACAAGCACCTAGATGGTGGAATGGAAGGGACATAGCCTAGTACCCTACTTTTCATTTCTCTGGGCAGAGATCACACACCCCAGCTCCGAGATGAAATGCAGACCCATAGTTTACTCCATAATCCTGTTTGAGACCTGGAATACACCACTCTGGTGTGTAACCTGCATTGTTGCCTCCCCTCAGAATCTTTGCTATGCTATTATTGAAGCCCTGATTGTGAGAATGCAGACCACTGGGAAGTCTTCAGCCATGGCAGAATGAGCACTCTGAGGCAGTACAGTGCAGCTTGTGCTTGTTCTCAAACTATGTTTTTTTTTCAATTGGCTTAAAATTTATCTTGATAATTAACATGTCCATTACGATTGTCTCTACAAAAGGTTTTATATTTTCTTTTCAAACTATGAGAAATGTTTTTGTAGAACTTGTAAAGGGTCATAAATACAAAACTCTGGGTTCTATATTAGTCTTTTACAAACATTGTACATGACCTTGATCATGTCATCTTTCCTCATCTTAGCTATGTGTTTACAAAATAAAAATAATTTTAAGGCAACTCCTCCAGTCACAAATACCTATGATGATTAAATATATAATACAGTTTTCCTTATCCTATTAACACTCTCAAAGTTGGAAGGATTTTAACAAAAGAAGAAATATTGATTGTATCAATTGAATTGTCACAGTCACATCATACAATTAAAATTAATATAAAATTTCAATCATTCATATTAACATCAATTTGATGAAATGTGACAAATATGGAAGTCATCAATTAGTCATCAGCATATTAATAAAAAAGTTTCTTATGTACAGTGTTGATTAGATCTACACATGAAACAGCATTCTAAAATAGTGATTATCTTGCTTTATAAAAGCAATGCTTTTATGTATAGTTGCCTCACAAAATAAATTAAATATTCTACAGTATTATTTATTTTATATATATACAAATTCAGTCATGTCACAAGCCATGATATGAAAATGTGAAATACAATAAAAGCAAACTGATTTTCTTTTCACATTTATTTATTTATTTATTTATTTATTTATTTAGATATACAACATTGCCTAGTTGGTCATCAATGGGAGGAGAGGCCCTTGGTCCTGTGAAGGCTCTATGCCCCAGTATAGGGGAATGCCAGGACCAGGAATGGGAGTGGGTGGGTTGGAGAGTAGGGGGAGAGGGAAGGGGATAAGGGATTTTCGGAAAGGAAAAAAAAAAACTATGTATTTTTTTATTAGATAGTGTTTCTTTCCATCTTCAGCACTATGGACAGTTTTTATAAGTACTGAAACACAACAGAAAAAAGGGGACCTAATCTGTTAGTTTAGTTTGAGAACCTGATCCAAGCAGCAGACAAAAACTGTAGGTAATTATTTCAAACATCATTATTCCTTAGATCTCCTTTAGCAAGAGAGAAGTAATGACAAGTATATTAGTATACTTGTCATACTTAAAACATGGCCACCCTTATCTCAATATACTAAATAATATCAAGATTGACAGATACAGCAGTCATTGCTTGGTACAAGTGATAGTTACTGCACTCTGTCTTATAAATCTCCCACTTTGATCATTTACTCCAGTCCTACAGATCCTATCTATTCCTCAAGGCACTGCTAACTCTACAGCATGTGTTCTTGTGATCCTTGGCTTTAGGGGCTATAGAGACAGGGCTGCTATAGAGAAAGTAGCTTCCTAGGGCTCTTCTTGAGGATCAATAAATTTTGTCCTTATATCTGTGAAAAAATTCATTAGTCACATATTTTTAATTGCTGGTGACTATATGAGGTTTTATTAATTTCAGTCAAAGAATTTTTGAATGACATACTTGGTGAGTTTTATTTATTAATTATTCATTTATGTTCTCTTCTCTACTTATCCATTGGGTAAAATATTAAAAACATTTAGGCCCACACAGTCTATAGAGCAGGCACTGTGTACACAGGGTGTGAAGAACTGAAATGTGGGTGTGTAAATGTGTCATAAGTATAAAATACACATACAGTTTCAAAGTTGTAATTTAAAAGATGTGAACTTGTATGCTTATTACACATTTAAATGATATATGTATGTATTTAATTACACATCATATTAAAATTATTTTGCCTATTTTGATAAAACTTTGTTGTATAACTATTGAAAGTTACACATTCAGCTAACAGTATACATGTTTTTTAGTAATAGTAATTTTCAATGATTTGTTTTTCTTAAAATTGGAAACATAGAAGAGAACAAGTTTGATTATTTCAATGAATTCTCAAAACGTTAATAAATTTATAGCAGGTTTATACATACTTAGAATGCTCAGAAAACTCACCATGTTTATTATATTCAATTGAACAGGGAGGCAGGGTTATAGCATACATATACACAAGATATCAGAGCTATTATATTATCTGAACAGGAGGCAGGCTTCACTAATATCAGTAGGAGCAATCTCTGTGTGGGAGTATTCCTCAGTTCATAAACTTCCCAGGTTGGGAAGACAGCTATGATGGAATTTTTACTTACATACTATCAACACTTATGCAACTGACATTCATTCATTCAGGACCTTACTAACTCCAAGTAGATGAGTCCATAGTCGAATGAGTTATTAGTATGCAGGACTGAACTGGGAAACTGTATTACTAAGGTTGTCTCTCTGCATCTTAGCTGCCCCTGAGGAGAGCAGCCTCTTCCACCGCTTGTGTTCACTACCATGATGTTCCACCTTACCTCAGGCCCAAAGTGATGGAGCTGCTGACCACAGACTGAAATATATTTTATTCTTTAAATGCTGTTTCTCACATATATACCACAGCCACATACATGTACCAGAAAGAATTTGTTGCCAATACAAATTGTACTTACTTGGTATTTTTCCAGGTTTTTCTGCTAAAAAATAGAATAGACATTTTGTTTTACTATCATAATAAGTCAAGGAATTTATAGAATGCATCAATGGACTACGTTGATGTGTCTAATTGCTTTGGGTCTCTTCCCTACTAATACGTCTTCATGAACAAATACATCTCTCTATTGCCAACAAATGTGTTTTTTTCAATAACTCAGTCTCTTTTATAGAAGGTGTCTATTCATCTCAGTCTCTTCATCTCAGGTGTCAAATAACCTAAGTTTTTAAGCACTATTACTAAGATCAGATGGATCTTTTAAAAATTATTTTGAGTCCTTCTGGTCGGTGCCAGCTTCCGTCCACCTTGGGCATAAACTAGGCAGATGGTCCCATGGTCCCCAGTGATTTTTCTGTGACTCTCCACGCCACAGGAACACTAGCATGCCCAGGATCTTAGGATCACTGATGAGTGGAAAACAAAATCTGTTCCAAACCAATTGTGACAGGCCTATGACAGCAGGAGCAAGGACAAGGAAGCACTGTCTGTCCAGTTGCTCCCTTTCCTTCTGATCAGTGCTAGTATACTTTGGTTTCAAATATGCCAGACAGCCCCACAGTCCCCAGAAGAGACATCAGTTCCAGGCACTGTAACATGCCCAGGATCTTAAGATTTTAGGATCCGAGAATCCCAGGAGCTTGGTCACACCAGAATCTCAGGATCTCAGAGGAAGCTTGACTGCCAAGAACTCTGACACACCCAGAATCTCAGGTTCACAGGATCCCAGAATCACAGGATCACAGAGAAAGCTGGACTCTTAGGAGTTCTGAATCAAGTGGGATTATAGGCAGGACAGGCTCCAATCAGATATATTGAGGGCAGCAAGCACTTGAGATAATCAGATGACAGGAGGCAAGCATAAGAACAGAAACATCAGAAAGCAAGTTACTTGGCATCATCAGAACCCAACTCTCCCACCAAAGTAAGTACTGTATAAACAATCACACCAGAAAAACAAGTTATGGATCTAAAGTCACTTTTCATGATGATGATGGAGGACATTAAGAAGGAAATAAATAACTCCCTTAAAGAAATACAGGGGAACACAGGTAAACAGAAGCCTTTAAAGAGGAAACACAAAAATCCCTTAAAGAGTTACAGGAAAACACTACCAAACAGGTAAAAGAATTGAACAAAATCATCCAAGATCTAAAATGTAAGTAGAAACAATAAAGAAATCACAAAGGGAGAAAACTCTGGAGATAGAAATCCTAGGAAAGAAATCAGGAACCATAGATGCGAGCATCAGCAACAGAATACAAGAGATGGAAGAGAGAATCTCAGTTGCAGAAGATTCCATAGAGAACATCGGCACAACAATCAAAGAAAATGGAAAAGGCAAAAAGATTCTAACTCAAAACATCCAGGAAATCCAGGACACAATGAAAACACCAATCCTAAGGATAATAGGTATAGATGAGAATGAAGACTTTCAACTCAAAGGGCCAGTAAATATCTTCAACAAAATTATAGAAGAAAACTTCCCTAACCTAAAAAGACAAATGCCCATGAACATAAAAGAAGCGTACAGAACTCCAAATAGACTGAACCAGAAAAGAAATTCTTCCCAACACATAATAATCAGATCAACAAATGCACCAAATAAAGATAGAATATTAAAAGCAGTAAGGGAAAAGGGTCAAGTAACATATAAAGTAACATATTACACCAGACTTCTCACCAGAGACTATGAAAGCCTGTATATCCTGGACAGATGTTATACAGACCCTAAGAGAACACAAATGCCAGCCCAGGCTAATATACCCAGCAAAACTCTCAATCACCATAGATGGAGAAACGAAAGTATTCCATGACAAACCAAATTCACATAATATCTTTCCACAAATCCAGCCCTTCAAAGGATAACAAAGGGAAAACTCCAACATAAGGAGGGAAATGAGGCCCTAGAAAAATCAAGAAAGTAATTTTTCAACAAACCTAAAAGAAGATAGCCGCAAGAACAGAATCCCAATTCTAACAACAAAAATAAAGGGAAGTAACAATTAATTTTCCTTAATATCTCTTAATATCAATGGATTCAATTCCCCAATAAAAAGATATAGACTAAAAGACTGGCTACATAAACAGGACCCAACATTTTGCTGCATACAGAAAATACTCCTCAGGTAAAAAGAAAACACTACCTCCAGAGTAAAAGGCTGGAAGACAATTTTCCAATCAAAGGGTCCGAATAAACCAGATGGAGTAGCCATTCCAGTGTTGAATAAAATTGACTTTCAACCCAAAATTATCAAAAAAGACAAGAAGGGGCACTTTAGACTCATCAAAGGTAAATCTTCCAAGATGAACTCTCAATTCTGCATATCTATGCTCCAAATACAAGGGCATCCACATTCATTAAAGAAACTTTAGCAAAGCTCAAAGCACACATTGCACCTCACATAATAATAGTGGGAGACTTTAACACCCCACTCTCATCAATGGACAGATCATGGAAACAAAAACTAAACAGAGACACATTGAAACTAACAGAAGTTATGAAACCAATGAATTTAACAGATATCTACAGAACATTTTACCCTAAAACAAAAGGATATAACCGCTTCTCAGCACCTCATGGTACCTTCTCCAAAATTGACCATATATAATTGGTCACAAAACAAGCCTCAACAGATACAAAAATACTGAAGTTATCCCACGCATCCTTGCTGATCACCACGGAGTAAGTCTGATCTTCAATAACAATATAAATAATAGAAAGCCAACATTCACATGGAAGCTGAACAAAACTCTACTCAATGATAACTTGGTCAAGGAAGAAATAAAAAAATAAATCAAAGACTTTTTCGAGTTTAATGAAAATGAAGCCACAACATACCCAAACTTATGGGATACAATGAAAACAGTCCTAAGAGGAAAACTCATAGCTCTGAGTGCGGCCAAAAATAAACTAGAGAGAGCATAAACTAGCAGCTTGACAGCACACCTAAAAGCTCTAGAACAAAAGGAAGAAAATTCATCCAAGAGTAGTAGAAGGCAGGATATAATCAAACTCAGGGCTGAAATCAAGAAAGTAGAAACAAAAACTATAGGAAGAATCATCCAAACCAGGAGCTGTTTTTTTGAGAATTAAGATAAAATGAACTCTCATATTTTCTCAACTCACTGTGAGTTGGAGCTATGCTTTGGGAATTAACAGTTCTTCTATACTGAATGCCATGGTACTGTCATGGATATTAGTAGACCCACTGCCAATTAAAGCATCTAGGCACACCTTACCTTTTGACTATGGATGCTACAATAAGCAACAACAAAAATCTGTGGAAAACAGGGCTTGGTTTCCTCTTGATGAGAATTTACATGCTTATTTCACAGGAATATAATTGGCTTTGGTTTTACTTCTCCACCATCTTAATTGAGCTGGCCTGAAATTATGTCACCCCACTACTTAATTAGTAAAGTTTATTTGTAATTTTGTGATATCACTCAAACACATAAATTTATTTCAATTGCAACACTCTTCCCTAACATGTTGTCATTTGCAGTTTTTTGCAAGGTTAAGTTGGTTCTAAAAATCAATTTATAAATAAAATACTTGCATGACACTAATTTTCTTTTCTCACAAATAAATTTCAGTTGAAGTTGTTTTAAAATATTTTAAGTATATAACTTTGGATATTAGTTATTCAGCTAATGTTTTTTAATAGGACATTTTATTTTCTGGTATGAGTAAAATATTTCACTGAATGCAATCACTAATAATATTTCTTCATATTTTATAATATTTTGTTGAAGCATTATCTTTCTACAAGATTTTTTTGTCTGTGTCTCTCTCTCTAGTGTATTAGCAGAAAGGCATATTTACAAAACCTCTTTTAAAAATATTAGTTTTAATAGTGATATTATTGCATACCATGTGAATTTCCATAGCAACAGAGAATATGAATATTCATAAAGTTCAAGCTTACCTTTAGTCACATTGTACACCTGAAGATTTTCTTCTCTTGTTGGAACTGTTTGTTAAAAACACAAATTAAAATATGAAACTTTAAAATAACTGAATTAAATGAATGCCTCATTTTTTAAAATATAAAATGAAATAGTTGCATCGTTATAACTAGTTTCTTAAGGTAATTTTCAATTTAATTTTATATTGCATTAATAACTAACAAACATAAATGGTAACAAAAGGGTTGCTTTACTATTATAACGAATTACAATGATTTGGAGGGTAAGGAGGCATTGACTATAGGTCACCCTGATCACTCAAATTTGAATGAACATGCCTGTCATTATCGTTGTGATTGTTATTATTATTATTATTATTAATATTAGTAGTAGTAGTAGTAGTAAAAATAGTAAGAGTAGTAGTAGTAGTAGTAACCATGCTTTCTTTCTGGCCTAGTATGTATTTCTTACATAATTAAGGCCTCTGTAAGTTTTCCAAATTATTACAAAAAAAAAAAAAAACCCTACCCTAAATGTACAAGAGTAAATAGTTTACTAACATAAGTCTAATTTTAAAGAGAAAGAAAGGAGAACTGTCATACAGTTTCCAGATTGTCCACCAGTGGCAAAATAAATAAATGCTTAATTTCAACAACCGATCTTTCATTCATTAATCTCTTTATAATAGCATCAGTACATATTCAACAGTGACTTCTTCTAATCAAAATATTCAAGATGCATATATTAAATTTTACTTAAAGATGTATGAATAAATTATGACTCAAATAATTTGTGCTTCAAAATTTAGTAAAAAAAGTATATCTTACATAAATGCCTTTTTTAATTTTATTTTTTATTTTTTAATGCCTCTTTTGTTTTTTAATATTTTTATTAGGTATTTTCCTCATTTACATTTCCAATGCTATCCCAAAAGTCCCCCATACCCTCCCCCCCACTCCCCTACCCACCCACTCCCACTTTTTGGCCCTGGCGTTCCCCTGTGCTGGGGCATATAAATTTTGCATGTCCAATGGGCCTCTCTTTCCAGTGATGGCTGACTAGGCCATCTTTTGATACATATGCAGGAGAGGTATTGCGGGATCCTCAGGTAGTACTATGTCCAATTTTCTGAGGAACCGCCAAACTGATTTCCAGAGTGGTTGCACAAGCTTGCAGTCCCACCAACAATGGAGGAGTGTTCCTCTTTCTCCACATCCTCACCAGCATCTGCTGTCACCTGAGTTTTTGATCTTAGCCATTCTGACTGGTGTGAGGTGGAATCTCAGGGTTGTTTTGATTTGTTAATGCCTCTTTTAATATATTTTAAGTTTGGTAATAGATTCTGTGTCATCAATACCCACGATTAAATAGACATATGTATGAAATTCATTTATCAGTAGTAGTTAAAGTTTGCTTCAGGTTATAAATTTCTATTACCTTTATACTTAATAGTAATCGTGGGAAGCCTGGAGTAGTTGAATGTTGAACTGAAACTGATATATGCTATAATGTCAGCATCTGTATTTTCATAAATTGTTTTTTGTGTTTTGCTTATTGTTCATAAGACATACATGTATACATTTGTTACGCTTACCTTTACTTTCCTTTTCAGATTTTTCAATCTTCTTCTTCCCTAGCGAGAAAAAAAAAATAACACGATGAGATCAGCATATGAGGCACAATGTTCTCGTTCAGCCTTGGACCCTGAAGCTGAGACTTGAGCACATGTAAAGGGTAGGTGATCATGACTGAGCCATTTTGAGTAACACAGGTACATTCTGTATATGATAACTGTGCTTCTCATAGTTAGCTACCTGTATGTATAGTGACCTTGCCTTTTTTCATAAGTATTTTGAAAAACAAGACTATGAATTTAAGAGAAATTCAAAATGAAATACAAAAACAAAAACAAAAAAACCTAAGTTTTCATTGTCACCGCTAATTAGGATTTGACCTTGTCTAGTAGTTTCTCAAACATCAATGAAATCATACATTGCATAGACAAGTAGATTGTGGACATAGATTGGTGAGTCAGGGTTTTGATTGATGATTTCCTTTAGTGTAAGTGTCGAGAAGACAGAGAAATAATAAGGCTAACTAAATTTGGGAGGAAATGTGAAGAAGGCTTTTCGCTCACTCTTACAGAGGGTTTGAGAAGTCTTGGGCTTGTCTGCCTTTGAGGACACTGAGGATTTAAATATTTTGGCAACTTTATGCCTGCTATTGCTACACAGTTAGAGAAAGATTCAGGTTGAAACTGTTTTGCACAATTCAGCATTTATCCCAGAGGTGAAATATTTACCTGAGTCTGGAACTTCTGGTGCTCCCTCTTTAAAAGGAAAAAGAAAAATGTTAAAAGAGAAGAAAGATAGAAGATAATATTTATTTCAGTAGCTCATTGAACTTTATTTTCAGATATTCTTATCAAATCACAATAGATAAAATGCTCAAAATTACAATGAAATGTTCTAATAATTGGTGCTTATAAACTGTAATGAGACATCTACTGTAAAAATGGATTTAAGGTATGAAGTAGTTGCATACAATAGGCATACATTCCCAGGAGTTAATAAATACCAGTATCCCATGTCAATCAAAGTCTGTTTTTCCATAATAGTATAATGGTCTTTATATTAATAAGCCTATTTTTGAAATTTAATTTACCACTTATGCACATTGTAAATTCAAAATCTCATAATAAAATATTCTTTTTAAAAATTATTACCTAGGAATGTGTGAATGGTGTGTGTGTGTGTGTGTGTGTGTGTGTGTGTGTGTGTGTATGTGTGGTTGTGTGCATAATTATGTGCACTTGAATAAAGATCAGAGGACAACATTGTGAACTCAGTATTTTCTGTCCATTTTTAACTGGGTCCATGGGATTCAACTCACGTCACAAGGCCTGATGCAGCAAGTACATTTACTCTAGGAGCCATCTCATTAGCTCATATCCTAAAAGTTCTAAGTAATATACTCACTTGAAGATGGTTTAGGCTTATCTAAAAAAGAAAAAAGATAAGTAAAAATTTCTCCTAATATTTAGCATGTTAAATCTATAACTTCTATTTTTCTCTTAGAGTTAAAATTGAAAAAAATGAATGTATATTAAAATAAGTAATAGGGGAATATTTCATAAATCTTTAAACTATTTTCCAACAGGTTCCCATAGAACAGATATAGAACTTGGTAGTATTGAATTTCTTGGTTTTCTCTTCATATGCACAATTTCAGTCATTGTTCTTTCTGGGAATCCATTAATATTCACTAACAATTTGAATTCTCCGAAATAATAATGAAAACTGACATAAAATGTCAAAAAGAATAAATACATGGTAAATGAAAAATCTTCACTTTCTAAGTATATTTCCTCTTTCTCCAATGCACCATGTATCCTGAAATTATTGATTAAAATATTATTCAGCTTCATATGTAACATTTCCTTTTAAAAAACAATATTTCATTATTATTTGGGATAATTTAGGGTAATTGATTATATAGAGAAGAGAGGAAAGGAGAAAGACATTTTTTAAGTTATCATCCTTTATATCACATCATCTGAGCCTTATAAAGTAGTTCATATCATGAAATTAAGTAAAATTATGAAATAATAAGGTAATTGTTACATACTTAAGTGAATTTATTTTAAGAGGGCTGACTGAGAGGGGGATAATGACTGGATTGTAAAAATGATTAAATAATAATAATAGTAATAGTAATAATAATAATAAAAAATTATAATTCCTGCTGAAGTTTACACTCAGTCACATTTAACATGTATAATTTTAAATAATATTCTAAAGCCAAATAAAGGGATTCTAATCCATGAGAATGATAAATGTCAATAACTCTAATCTTGCCAAACACCAAATATTATGGAAAGAACCTGTACATCATGAAAGCAAATACAGGTTGCTAACGTCTCTGTGCTATGTAGCAAGCTTTGGTAATCTTTTGATTGTCTCTAATACCATAGACCTGCTATCAGATAATAAAGATTATAGTACAAAACCCAAAACTTAACAGTACTAATAAACAAACAAAAAGTGCCTACTTTATGTTTTTATGGTCAGACTTGATGAACGTGGTGAACAAAGACAGCCAAAGCAAAGGTCAAGAATACCTTTTTTTATAGATGGGTGGCCTTTTTCTTGGTGTTCAGCTTTTTCTAGAGAAAAAAATGAAAATTCACAGGAGATATAATCTTGGAGCAGGGAGTGTGTCAGCAGATGGTTTTCACTCGTACAAGATGCATGCTCCTAAAACTACGTCTATGCAACTTGTAACACAGAAGTGTATTGTCAAAGAACATATTATAGACAGGGTTAGGATAATCCTCAGATGTGTTTTCTAGCAAGATGAGGAACAGTATCGGGTCGTTTGTTCTCTTCATAACCAATAGTGTAAGAGCACAAGATGCCAAAGAAAATTAGAAGAGAAGCTACTTTCTTAATGAACGTTTCCATTTGGGGGAGGCGAAGCATTTGTCAAGTCTTTTACTTCCTCTCTGACCTTTCTGTTTTCAAATTTCCTTCCTTCCATTTCAGAAACCACTTAATTCATAACATTGACTCTTGTCTTTTTAAAATGTAATATAGATGTGCCTTACTCTGGAGTAGACCATATCTCATATCCTACACATCACTGTGCATTGCCAGGTCTAGTCAGAAGCATAACAGCTGAGTCTCAACTGGATCCAGGATGCCGCAAATGGAACCAAAATCTGTGAGCATAAGATACCTCTCTAAGCCCTTTGAATATATCCGGAGTAACACTGTTTTTGTTTTTGTTTTTCTGAATACTCCCTTCATAAAACTCAGAATTTCAGAATATCATGGTGGAATATTTTGGAGCAAAGTGAGAATATTTGGAAACTAAACAAAAACTAGAGCAGACTAGACAAAGGTTCCCACTATTGACCTTCAGAGTTAGCCTTTAGTGTTTCTAGTCTCTATCTAGACACAGAAACTTACATGGAAAACAAGATCACAAAAGAATTCCTTTACTTGTCTTTTCTGCTGTAATAGCTTTTACCTGCTTGGGAACTTTTTGTCTTGTGATAGGAGAAAACAGTAATACAAGGAGAAATTTAAAGCATATCAATAGAAAGCAATGAAGAATTTGAAGCCGGAACTTTGTTTAAAGCACAAAATAAAAAATTGGTATTTCCTCAATAAAGCAGCAAACTACAAGTTCCTTTAGATCAAATGAAAACTCAAAGAGAAAAGTTTTGTTTCAAAGCAAAGTGATAATTCCAACAATTCCATATAAAATTAAACACCAGAAATATTGTTGGTTGGAATGATCTTTCTAGTTAAATATCCTATGTATGACGTTTTGCTGGATTTGTAGTGAGCCATTGGACTGAGTGTGGGGTCCCCAGTTAGAGAAAGGACTGAAGGAGCTGAAGGGGTTTGCAACCCCACAGCAAGAAAAACAATATGAACTAGCCATTACCCCTGAGCTCCCAGGGACTCAGCCATCAACCAAGGAGTAGACATGGCTCCAGCTGAATATATAGCAGAGGATGGCCTTGTCAGGCATCCATGGGAGAAGAGGTCCTTGGTCCTATGATGGCTCAATAGATCCTCCAGTGTAGGGGAATACAGAGCAGGGAGGTGGAAGTGGGTGGGTGGATGGAAGAACACCCTCATAGAAGCAGGGGGAGGGAGGATGGGATAGGGAGTTTCTGGGAGAGGGGGGACCAGGAAAGGAGATAACATTTGAAACGTAAATAAAGAAAACATTCAATAAAAAAAAGAAGTTAAAATAAAAAAAGATTATTTATTTATTTATTTATTTATTTAGGATATTTTCTTTATTATATTTCAAATGTTTCTCCTTTTGAGGTTCCCCCTTCAGAATCCTCCTATCTCATCCCCCTCGCCCCGTCTCTGTGAGAGTGCTTCCCACCCATCCACCCACTAACGTCTTCCCACTCTGGAATTCCCCTAACTGGAGCATTGAACACCTTCAGACCCAAGTCCTCTCCTCTCACTGATGTCCAACAAAGCCATCCTCTGTCACATATAAGGCTGGAGCCATGGGTCCCTTCATGTGTACTCTTTAGTTGATGGTCCAGTCCCCTGGAGCTCCAGAGATCTGGCTGGTTGACACTGTTGCTTCCTCCATGGGGCTACAAACCCCCTCAGCTCCTTCAGTCCCTTCTCCAACTCCTAAATCAGGGACCCCACACTCAGTCTAGTGGTTGGCAGTGAGCATCTGCCTCTATTTGTCAGGCTCTGGCAGAGCCTCTTACAAGATGGCCATATCAGGCTTCCATAGGCAAGCGCTCTGTTCCGGTTTGGTGGCTGTATAAGGCTTGGATCTCTAAGTGGGGCAGTCTCTGGATGGCTTTCCTTCAGTCTCTGCCCCCCACTTTGTCTCCATATTTCCTCCTGTGAGTATTCACCTTTCTAAGAAGTACTGAAGCATCCACATTTTGGTCTTCCTTCTTCTTGAGCTTCATATGGTCTGTGAATTGTATCTTGGGTATTCTGAACTTTTGGGCTAATATCCACTTTTCAGTGAATACATAACATGTGTGCTCTTTTGTAATTGAGTTACCTCACTCAGGATGATATTTTCAAAAGGCATGAAGTTTGTATTAGATTGAGAACTATGGGAAGAAATCATGTGCTCGATATATACCCATTTCTGTGAATTTCTAAAAATGGCACATATTTAAGACAAATTAATGTTTCAGCACAGTTTTTAACTAGGATATTCTAAGATTGTATTGCTTGATTTCTGTCAATGAGACAGCCATTCTGATCTCTACATTCTATTGCCTTCATTTTACTACTCTTGTATTTTCTTATATTTCTCTCTCTCTCAAACACACACACACACACACACACACACACACACACACACACACACTTGTTTGTGACATGACATGGTCTCATGTAGTTCGGACTAGTTTTAAGCTTGCCAAATACCTGAGAATGCCATTGAACTAATTCTTGCTTCCAGCTACCAAGTATTGGAATTACAGGCATGTGCATATGTCACCACAGCCTGTGGGATTTCATATTTGAAAAAGTATAGATGCATCAGATCAAACTGACTCAAATCCACTACATATGAACTTTCTCACATACAATTTAAAAATGTAAGCAAATGTTTTCTTATGTTTTATTTAAACAAATTAATATTTTTAACTTTCCAACGAACTCTGCCTACCCATATTCACAAGATTGAATAGCACTTCATGGGATTGATGGGTAATTTTCTATGCAGTAACTGAAAATTAATTTCCTACTAAAAATTTCTACTCTTAAATAAAATCTAGCTATTAAGTTTTTCTGTAAATTCTACATCTTTATCATCATGCTTTATCATTTCACTTATAATTTCTGCATACCCCAAGGGAAGGAAGGTTAGAGTAGAAGAGAAGATGGGAGCCAAGGATGTAGGACATATGTGGATTTACTCAACATTCTTGGAATGGAGAACTTTAAGGGGATAGGAGGAAATCTAAAACACAATTTTAGATGCCTATCTTGTCTTAGGTAGTAGCAGGCAAATCCAAATGAAGAACCCATTTACCTCAGTGCTGACTGGATGCTCTTTGTGACTGATAAGCCCGGGTCTGCTGGGAAATGTAGGCAGGCTGTCTATTTGAATCCGACCATTAAACCCTCAGTTCAGTGAATAGTGAGATAATCACTTAGTGGGATAATAACTAAAATTGGAAAAAGGCCTTTAGAAGCTGATGACTTGAGGCAAGAGTTATGACAATTGGTTTTAGATCTGACTTCACAATCTTTCCTTTGAGATGACTCGGACAGTGTGAGACAACTGGATGCAGTAACACCACATGAGAAATACCTGGTTTAACATGAGGAATAACTTGCTCTGGTCTGGTGATGTTCTGTTCTGAAAGTAATAAAAAAGATGTTTCAGATATTTTTAAGTTTTCTAATATATTATACAATGAGTATTCTCTATGATTTAGGCCAATGATTTATAAAATTGAAAATAACAAATGTGACAATAGAAATAAAATATTTTAAAACTTCGGGCTATCCAGTCTCATAATAAAGGCTTTGTTTTGAAAAAAAAAACAGTATGCACAAAATTTGTATTTACATGGAACCTATAATTTTCAAGTCACAGGCTTTTTTTGTAAAGCAAAAGTGTTGAAGCAAGATTAAACTTTACAATTTTGGAAATGAAAAACACTTTCTAAAGAGATTATATTTGAAAATTACAGAGGAAACCTATGTACATACTGCGTGTTTGGCCTTTGTCAGATGATGCTGAAAGGATAAAAAGTTAATCAGTTAATTGATAAATACACTATATTAATACAACTAATGTAAGTTCTAAATGGTATTGTGTATAACTAGTCTTTAAAGGCTCTCTTTTTATTGCTGGATCAGTGATATGGTTCAACAGGTACAAGTGCTTACTCACCATCAAACCTAAGCTTGCTTCTCCTAACCCACAGGATGAAAGGAATTAGTCAATTCCAACAAGTTGTCTACTGACCTCAATGTGCTAATTGTGGCATAAGTATTTGCGTATACACTCTCTGTCTCTGTCTGTACCTCATCTCTCTCTAAAGAAATAAATGTAGTTGAAAAAATTAACATTAAAGTCTCATAAATAACACTTACCTCTAATAAACAAACAAACAAAAAACCACCAGAAAATAAATCATAAAAGGGTAGATGGACATTTATATGCTCTGTTGCATGAAAATATATTATTTACAAGAGCAGATACAAGTTATGACTAGCGGCAAGGTAAACTCTAGTGAGTATAGCAGCATGACAATGCTAGACATATATCTAGATTTGAATTCTTAGATTAGGTTAATAGGAAAGATTTGACTGTATCACTTCTCATAATGAAGGAATGCCTTCCATAGGGCTTGAGGGCTTTTGTTAACTTGCCTCAGGTCAGTAGCTAGTTGGTATCTCAATTAGGACTTAATAATGACATTATAACTTAAAAGAGCTCACTCTGATGTTTTGGTCAACATTATTTGGTTAATAAAATAATACAGTCAGTCTAGGATGATTTCTTTATATAATTACTGAGAGTTCAGAAAATAATTAGACACATTGTAGAATTTTAGTCCAAGATTTGTTAACTTGAAAATATCGAAGAGTTAATTGAATGGATTTGACCTTTTAAACCATCTGCATAACTACTGTATTGAGGATAGCACTTGCCGTGCTGTATGCCTGCATAATGATGAAAGTTAAAAGTGGTGTGCTCAATCGATACTTCACAGTGATCAGGATGTAAAATGAATGAATAAATAAACTAATGGAAGAAAAATAAAATACTGTCACCTAGTTTTGCTTCCTTTTTCACTTGTGGCTCTGAAAAGAGAAAGAAAAAAAAACAGAAAAAATAATTCTAAACCATAAACTAAACTATAGCAAAAATATATCATTTTCAATAATTTCTATTTATTTATCTCCATAAAATGGAGTTTGCTAATAATCCATTTCTATGGTGCTTTGTTAAAGAAAGATTATTAAGCACAGTAGTTAAAAACTCACTATACACTTGTTTGTTATTAAGCTGTTGTTTTTAAAATGTGCCTCAGGTGAACAGATACTTGAGAGTTTGTTTAAACCTAAATTGTCTCTTTAATTTCAAACTACTTATAACAAATTGTTCCAAAATAGCATTAGACAAATCATTTCAAGAACAAAATTGGAAGAAACTGTTTCAAATCTAACAGAGATCTGTGTAATTAAGAAATTCAGGTATATTATGGTTTGAAAGTATCCCCTAAAGACAGGTTGAGTCTTTATCTCAATACCTATGAAGTGACATTATTTAGAAATTGGGTCAGTGCAGATAAAATTAATTAAGATGGGATTCAAATGACATGAGATGTTAGGATAGGGTGAGTCCTCTTAAGAAATAGAGAGGGAGGAAGTGGATATGTGATAATGGTGGTAGAGAGTGACATCATGAGCTTAAATCCCAAGGAATTCATCTGGTTACCACTAAAGGAATGGCAAGGAAGGCATTTCTGCTAAGCTTGGTAAAGTAGTATTCAGCTTGCAGAACTATGGTGGAATATACACGTTGCTTTAAGAAACACTCTGAACTATTTTATTCTATGCATAGAAACTCACAGATTGCATTAGGTTGTGCAATACTGCTCTGCTGTAACAAGTAAAAATTTGGAAGTAGTCTGTGGAATACATACTAAGGAGATACTGCAACATTATCGGAAATATTTGATAAGAGCCTTGATTGCCTTGAGGAAATCAATACTTACTTACTACTGATACTTAAGACAGTTATATTAACAAATAGTTTATTGTACAAGTGTCCCAGTGAGCAAGTATGCCACATCTGCCTGTGACTTCTTGTGTTATCTTCAACTTCCTAGTCTCATTTGACCCTCCTCCTCTTCTGCCTTCCAAATTTGGACCTTGAAGAGATCTATATATAAAAAAAAATCTATCTCCTCCTCAGGTTTTGTTGTTATTGTTATTGGTGGTGGTGGTGGTGGTTGCTGTTTTGAGGGAGCTTTTTTCCCCTGGAATAGCAGACAATCACACAGTGGTTGTTTTATGTGGAATAAGGGCCCTTTTCACAGTATTGGAGTGAATAAAGTCCAAGACAAGAGCCAGTTACTGGCACATTTCAAAATTGTGTCTTGCTGCAGATAGGAGGGGTGTTGTGCCACTGCATGACAGAGGTAGAAATAGAGCAAGCATGCAAGCAGAAACTACATAAGAGCCTTGATCTCATTTTTAAAACAAGAAACTTCAGCGTCTAATCATCAATTTGTGGCCATGACCTAATCCTGTCATATAGATAATACCAGGGCTTTGAAAGAACACATCCAAACTAAAGCAAATTTACTGCTGTAAATTAAAAAAAAAAAAAAAAAAAACATGCTGCTTGGAACAGAGATGCTAAAGGAGACTCTTGCTTTATCTCATTAGAAAATGTGAAAATGTGACTATTGGATATTGAAGGAAAGAGGATGGGTCTTTTAAGGAATATACTCTTCTCCAAAGACAATACCCATTCTCAGGTGATTCTTCCACACAGGATACAAGATTCTTTCTACATAATATGGTCCAGAAAATAGCTGTGAGGTACTTTATCAATGATTATCATTGCAGATTGAATATAAGATGAATCAAACTATTGGAGCTTTTAAATTAAGAAATGGTAACATGCTTTTTCCCCAGCCACCACTGAGTTGTGTGGGGGTGGAGCTCGGGTGCATTCAAGTTTCATCGTCACCCATAATCCACCCCCATGGCAGGAGAGATGGTGAAGACTGCCTCATCATAATGGCCTAGCACGTGGCATACAAGCACCAATTCCATCTCTATGTACTTGTATTCAATTGTGATGAGCACCATATATGTCAAGCTGGTGGATGCACTATGTGCCAAGCACAAAATCAACCTGATTAAGGTTGATAGCAATAAGAAACTAGGGGAATGGGTAGGCCTCTGTAAAATCAATTGAGAAGGGAAGCCACAGAAAGTGGCTGGTTGCAGTTGTGTACTGGTTAAGGGCTATGTTAAAGAATCTTAGGCCAAGGATGTCATTGAGGAATACTTCTAATCCAAGAAATGGATACATGAAATTTTGACTTAATAATAATAATAATAATAATAATAATAATAATTTTTAAAAGCCAGAAAGAAAATGTAACACCACTAATGGGACAGAGATAAGATAAAATGAAGAGACAACTAAAAAGGGTGACACATTCCTCTTTAGGAAGGGTAAGGCCACTGTCCCATCAAGCCTAGAAGAAAAAAGACAGACCCAGAGAGAATATTCTTTAGACTTGAAATTAACCAGGATTGAAAACTTGTTTATGAAACACATCCTTATTTTTCCTTCTAATTTTTCCCCTTGAGATGAGAATGACTGTCTTATTTTATTTGGAAGCAGATCATTATAGACTCAGATGTACCCAGGTAAAGAATACTTTATATAATTTTTTTTTCTTTCCCCAAAGCTGATGTAGATCATCTAAAGTAATTAAGTGAAATTAAGTGTAAGTGAAATTAACAGGTAGAAATACAGTAGATGTTGTACTAACTAAGATTTGACATTGTAGGTATGGTATCAAGATATTTGCACATAGGAAAGATGTGAATTTTGGCAGGATATGGGGTAGACTTTAATAGAATCAACTGTGTACTCAAAAAATGTATGTTTAAGTCCTAACCTCTAAGATCTGAAAATGTTATCCTACTTTGAAATTGTTTTCTGCAGATGTAATTAGTTAGGGTATAACATCAGGGTTGTATGCCAGGGTGGTGCATGCCTTTAATCCCTGCACTTGGGAGGCAGAGCCAGGCAGATTTCTGAGTTCGAGGCCAGCCTGGTCTACAGAATGAGTTCCAGGATATGCAGGGCTACACAGAGAAACCCTGTCTCAAAACCCACATTGCCCCCCCCCCCAAAAAAAACAAACAACAACAACAAAAAAAAAATAAAACAAAAACAAACAAACAAAACCAAAAAAACCCATCAGGGGTGTAAGTAGGTCCTTCATTAACTGTGACTGGTCTTTTTAAGAGGAAAGCAACTGAGACAAAGATGCTTATGGAAAAGATGGCCATGTGCCTATGGAGATGGAGGTTAGTCTGTGGGGGGACAGGGGGCGGACACGGGGAGGGCGGGGGTGAGCACAGCAAGAACGAACGCTGGTAAGCATTAGCAGTTCAAAAAGGCAAGGATGGATATTTTTTCTCTGTGAGTTTCAGGAAAACATGGATCAACAAGCCCATTGATTTAGGATTTTTAGACTCCAGTAAGTAAAGGAGTAAAAATACATTAAAGTAAATTTATAAAATCTGGAGTAAAAAAAAATAAAATTAGAAATATTTATCCAGTTTGTGATATTTTATTGACAGCAATTCTACAGCATGAATGCAGTTGGCAAGAATGAAGTCTGTGGCTCCAAAGTTCAGAGAAGAGATTGTTTGAACCATAGAAACTTCTTATAGTTTCTCTCTCTCTCTCTCTCTCTCTCTCTCTCTCTCTCTCTACTAGTATGTTTTTCTGAAAATTGGTATCTTGGATGCATAGCATTATTGTTCTATATTTTCCCTCAACAAATAAATAATATGTCTTAGTAATTATTCAAGTACATTTTTAATGTATAAATGGATACCCTAGGACTGTAACAAAGTCAGGAAGACAGTTTCTCTTTAAAAACAGCAGCATAGTAAACTTTTCTATAAAAGACTGTTGTTTTTTTAATGTTGTTTTGGATAATATTTGTCATAACATTTCAAAGAGGTGTGTTATTATTCATTATGAATACAGAATGCATGCATAAGCTTAGACATGAAAATACATACTTGACTTCTCTTCGTTTTTTAGTTGTGGCTCTAAAAATGTAAGTAATAATGGTTACACAATGGTTTCAATCACTTTTTATCATCAATTATATTTTAATCTGTCATATTTTAACCAACTATGTTTTCCTTGTGATTATGTCTATGTAAGAGATACAGAGAAAAGACCCTTCTATCTCAATCTTAATATGAATTATTTTGAGAAAACATGGTAAAACAAGCAACCGCTTTTAGTGACAGTCTTACAAAATGCTGTTTCCAGTGAATAAAGGAATAAAGGAAAATTTCAGCATAGCATAGTGTCAGAAATATAGTTGGATAATATACATATATCAAGAAAGCAACCAGCTTGCTTTCAGCAAAATATTTAAAATGGGCTCAGAGAGATAGTAAAAACCATGCATTTAATATTTTTCTAAAATTGTTTTTACTTACTAATTGGATAGGGTCATAACATATGTGGTGGTTTAGGCTTTACATCTCTGCCCATGAAAAGTTGAAAAAATTATTTTAATCATGTAATGCTCACTGAATTGTTATTATTCAGTATCCTATATTGTCAGATATATCAATAAAAACAAAACAATATAGACTTCAGTTAACCTTCTTAACTGAGCTCCTATAAAGTTTTTATTTATTGCTTATGATAAAGATACTAATTGATGATTTATTTAAATCATAAAACTCTAAGTGTAGTCACATTAATTAATAACATTAGGATGTTCACCAACTCTTGTTCAAGTGTTAACTTTCTATATAAAGTTAAGGGGAAAAGCACACCCATTAATTTTTCAAAAAAAAAAATTAAATCATCATGGTGCTAGAAAAAGAATTCAAAGGGGAGAGGGGATAGGGTGGTTGTGGGATGGGGGGCTTGTTGAGGGATAACCAGGAAATGGGGTATCATTTGAGATGTAAGTGAATGGAATGATTAATAATAAAAATATAAATAAAATAGTTTCAGCTAAAACAATTGAACTAGAAAAATAAAATAAAATAAAAAGTGCCTTAAATGTAAGGAAAGGGGAATGTCAGGACTTGACAGGGGGATGGGGGAGAAAATAGGAGATTTTTGGAGGGGAAACTAGGGAAGGGGATAACATCTGAAATGTAAATAAAGAAAATATCTAATAAAAAATAAAATTTATTTTCTGCATGAAAAAAAAGGAAAGCTTTGCCATGTCAAGAACAGTAATATGCTAACTGTGGCAGGATTTTCCCTATTCAAAAAATTTAAATATTAGTGAGGCAGGAGGCCTGGGATTGGACAGGGTAAAAGGAGGCAGAGCAAGGAGTTACAGAGACAGAGAGAGAAGAGAAGGACAGGGAAAGGAGAAGGAAGCAAAATGGAGGACGAACAGGATGGTTCAGGTTCTGTGTGGTTATATAGAACCACAGGTAGATATAATATATAGGGATAGAATAACTGGAGTAATTTGTCGAATCTAGGTGAGCAGCTTGTACCATTATCAATTGGCCCTGATTTTATTGTGTGGGCACCCTGTGTATTGAGAATTTATTGATATGTAAATCTGATTAATTATAAGCTTCTAGAGTTTTGATTTTACCGGTTACAGTGAATTGTGATAGCTAACTGCAAAGTGGGTGGTCATTGCATTGAGACTGGCATGGCAACTACCCACCAAGGGAACTAGGGAACTCTGGGCCAGAGAATCTGCCAAGATGAGAACACCCCACTGGAGCCATGTGGCCTACTGGTGCCCAGCATAGCCCGAGAACTTGCCATTCTTTTTTTTTTTTTTAGGTATTTTCTTCATTTACATTTCAAATGCTATCCCAAAAGTCCCCCATACTCTCCCTGCCCACTCCCCTACCCACCCACTCCCACTTCTTGGCCCTGGCATTCCCCTGTACTGAGGCATATAAAGTTTGCAAGACCAAGGGGCCTGTCTACCCAATGATGGCCGACTAGGCAATCTTCTTATACATATGCAGCTAGAGACACGAGCTCTGGGGGTACTGGTTAGTTCATATTGTTGTTCCACCTATAGGGCTCCAGACCCCTTTAGCTCCTTGGGTACTTTCTCTAGCTCCTCCATTGGGGGCCCTGTGATCCATCCAATAGCTGACTGTGAGCCATTCTTTTTAATATCCTTGCAACAGCTAACAGGTATTATTATTATTATTATTATTATTATTATTGAAATCTAGAAATATTGTGTTATAAAATCAAATTCATGTAATGCAAGAATTATTTTTACAATAGAAATCATAGTAACTTTGATTCTTTCAAATAGGTAGTAATTGATATAATTATATAAGTATTTTTTAATGACCAATAGTCTAAGGATATACATGTTTGTAGTTTTGCTCATTTTACTAGTTGCTGCTGTATAATTTATTGTGTTTTTAAATTATTTTAGCTAATATAAAAATGTCAGTGCAATATTTCTCTTTTCTATTTCTAGTATAAGGACTAAGGTCACAAGGAACTAATTATAAAGTCAGTAGAAGATAATAGTTATGAATCAAAAAAATTTTAGACACACAAATTATGAGTTATAATGTGAAATTAGGGCCAAAAAAGTATACAGAGTCTACATTTGTATATTCAAATGTTGAAAGAATGATCAAATTGATAGTTTTTCACATAATATATTTAACAAATGATCTGGAATACACTAGCTGGCAGAAGCAACTGATAAGAACTTTCACCCCCGATGATTATCTACTGGCAGTTGACGCTTTCTGGGGAAGGGAGATTAGTTTGGGGGTCACTGGAAGGTTCACTTTGCAGCAACTAACAGTCCCATACACATGCCCATAAAGTTCAACATCAATTGTACGTAATGGGTTATTTTATAAAAACAAAGACACATAGAGTTGGGAGGGAAACACATAGAGGAACTATGGGAAGTGGAGGAGAGAAATGTGGCCTGGATATTATCATATTTCATTTATACATAAATGTATATCTCATGCAATACATTTTAATAACATTTTTGAAAGAAAAAGAATTAGGTTTTGTATCCAGTTCCCATTCAGAGACAAACTACAGATTGGGAAAAATATGAGCAAACCATATATCTTTAAAGGGACTGATATTATGTCCAATATTCCCTTATAAATATGGTATAAAAATGACACAATAACAAGAACAATATATCTGATTAAAATGTAAACAACGATGGGACTGACCTAGGCCCTCTGCCTATCTGCTAATGTTGTGTAGTTTGCTCTTCTTGGAGGATTCCTGACAGGGGACAATGGCTGTCTCTGACTCTGTTGTGAGCTTTTGGGACTGTCTCCCTCATCCTGGGTTGCCTCATCCAGCCCAGTATAAGGGATGGTGCTTAGTCTTACTGCAACTTGATGTGCCATGTTTGGTTGATATTTATGGGGGGAGGGCTTCCTTTTTCTGAATAGAAACAGAGGAGTAGAAGGAAATGGGGAAGGAACTGAGAGGAGAAATTGCATTTGGTGTAAAAACCAACAGTAAAAAATGTATGGATAAAAAGTAAGCAAAAGTCTGGGGAAACTGGGAAAGGGGATAACATTTGAAATGTAAATGAATTAAATATCCAAAAAGTAAGCAAAGTGTTTGAAAAGTATTTTCAAAAGAAGAGATATAAATGGTCAGAAAATATGTAGAAAAAAATGTTGTCTCTATCTATTCAGAAATGCGAATTAATACAACAATGCGATATCATCCCATACCTGTTAAAACAATGTCATTAAATGGCAAGTTACTAAGCCTGCCTGATTTACTTTTACCTAAAGTTTATTGTTTATTTAAACAATCTCTACTATGCCACGCTTAATTAGCTTGTAAAATGAATTGAAATCGGGAAATCAATTTTAATGTACTGTGTTAAGGAGTTGAACTTTTGTAATTATCACAAACTAATATTGTGTAAAACTTAAAAAATGTAGTTTGGCCTTCTAAGTAGAATTGAAGCATCCACACTTTCATCTTCCTGCTTGTTAAACTTCATGTGGTCTGTGAGTTGTATTGTGGGTATTCTGAGCTTTTGGGTTAATATTCACCTATCAGTGACTACATATCAAGTGTCTCCTTTTGGGTCAGAATGATATTTTCTAGTTCCATCCATTTGACTACAAATTTCATGAAGTCATCATTTTTAATAGCTGAGTAGTACTCCATTGTGTAAATGTAGCACATTTTTTAATCCATCCATTATTCCATTGAGGGACATCTGGGTTGTTTCTAGCTTCTGGCTATTATGAATAAGGCTACTATGAACATAATGGAGCAAGTGTCCTTGTTATATGTTGGAGTATCCCTTGGGTATATGCCCATCTGCAGACACCAAACCCCAAACTATTGCTGATGTCAAGAAGTGCTTGCTGACAGGAGCCTGGTATAGCTGTCCTCTGAGAGGCTCTGCCAGCACTTGATAACATAGATGCAGATATCCACAGCCAACCATTGGAATGAGCTGGGGAACCACAATGGAGATTACTACCTCATCAGAAGAACAATAATATCACCTAACTGTACCTCCTAGAACTCCCAGGGTCTAAACCACCAACCAAAGTGTATACATGGATAGGTACATGGCTCCAGCTACATATGTAGCAGAGGATTGCCTTATCTGACATCAATGGGAGGGGAGGCCCTTGATCCTGTGATGGCTTGATGCCTCAGAGTAGGGGGATATTAGAGGGGTGAGGCAGGAGTAGGTGGAGTGAGCACCCTCTTAGATGCAAATGGGGGGAGGAGGATGAGATAGGGCTTTGCTGAGGGGAGACTGGAAAGGGGGGACAACATTTAAAATGAAAAATAAATAAAATAACCAATAAAAATTGCAGTTTGGGAACCTGAAATTATGATACATGTATCTTCAGGGTTTTTGTTTTGTTTTGTTTTGTTTTGTTTTGTTTTGTTTTGTTTTTTGGTTGTAATTTTTTGGTGTGATTATCACTCCAGTCTGTGTCATTTAGATATTTTCTAATAGATACTGGCAACATGATATACACATTAAATTACAAAAATTATATTGTTCAACTATCTCTCCATATCTCTTAGAAAATGAGTTGTAAGATGTCATTTCTCACAATGTGTTCAACTGAATACTGTCTTCACACTAAAAGATGAACCATGATGTAATAATTTGTGGAAACATTAACTTAAATAAAAATCTGTTTCTTTATCACTACCTGATATCCTATGTAGGCTATATGATATATTTCAAAAGCTTTTGTCAAATTTACTTAACCTAAAGATTCTGGTATCAGTAATTAAAACTAGAATTCTAAGCATGGCATTATTTGAAATGTAAAGATCCAATTTAGCTTTGATCCTATAGAATATTCATCTTGTTCACAACAAAGTTAGTAGTTTATAATCCTAGTTGACCTATAAGATTCCCTATTAAAGGCATCTGAACTTAATAAAATGCTTTTCAATTAAAAGTGACATCACTGCGTTTTAAACAAACTATAGCCTTATACAGTTGAAAGAATTGTCCTTATTTCTGTTTGGATTAATCAAGAACCATTTGAAACTACAAGTTATTTTCTGCCTACTTCCATCACCATGTTTCTACTCCTTTTCCTTCTTGAGACTGATATTTTGTAAGAGTATCTTAACATGTATAAAAAATAAATTTTCTTCCATATTCTCTTCATTCAATTTTTGAAGTGGTGTCTCAAACCTGATAATTTAATATCTTCTTCTTTTATTAATTTAATATCTTTTTATTCAGCTCAAGGAACTTTCTCTAAGATTATTCATGGCTCCAATTTCTGCATTCCAATGAGTGCCTTGTAGTCATTATCTTTTCAGTAAGTTTCTGCTACATTTAACAGTTTAAAATTATTTCCTCCAGGATTCAAAACAATATTTTTAACTTTTAAGACACTCTGCCTTCCTGCTTCTTCATATCTTTTAAGTACGTTTATAGTCCAACACTTCTTTTTCTCTTTCCTAAATCATAATATCTTTCCTGGTTATTCACTCAGTCCTCGCTGCTTTCCCTCTTCACATGCACTGTGAAAAAATTAAGACTGTCTTGTAATCTTAGCCAGTATACCTGGGGTGGGATATTCCAGATCTAATGTGGTTTTTTCCCCTATATTTTTCATAAATGTACTTCCATGCATGTTACACAGAAACCTTTGCTTTAGGCTGTCATTATTCTCTTCATAGATATATTGTAATCTACAAGGACAGAGTTTTTGTATCCATTTTATGTCCCTATATCACTTTAAACAGTGAAAACTTGACATGTACAGGGTTAAACAGTCAAAATTTATTTGACAGAGAGATATGTAATTTCTTTTGTAAATTTGGATCATGCTATATAACATTGACAACCACAAATTTTCCTAACACAGAATATTGGAAGTGATCCTAGACTTCTCTTAGTAGTCTCTTCTATGTCCATATATGGAAACCTTTATAATTTTTCTACAACCTCTTTTTTACCTTACCTCACTAATGGTCTATAAAAACCTTACACTGTCTTGAAATGATAGTCTAAGAGTCTGTGCAGAATGTGATTTCCTTAATTCATTGTTCTCTGTTTTATTTCTAAATTTTATGTATCAACAGAAAGAGCAAATGGAAACTATTAGTTAAGCTGAATCTTGGTTTTCTTAGCAGCACTTGATCCTTCCAATTTCACTTAAGAATAAGAACAGAATCCTTGGGAACCCGAGGCTGATTCCACTGCTGATGATCTCTAATGTTACCCAATTTCATTTTCTACTTTATATTTGATGCTTAGCAGTGCTGAAACCTTGGTGACTCCTGGTTTACTCCACCGTTTCCTACCATGGGCTAGAGCTTTTGCACTCTCTTGAACATCTCTTCCTAATAATTACTCATTTTCTGAAGCTCTCATTTGAGTTGTTGGCCAGAGCTGTCTAAGAAACTCTCAAAATATAGAGCCTATTGTTGTTACACTTGGTTACCCCCAAGAGGTTGAACGAAAATCTCTATTGCTGAACATACTACACACTAGAAAAATAAATACCACAGGCCCTTGAGCTGGAAGTGACTTGAATGACCTCTCCCTGAGGACTAGCTTTACATGATCAGAATGAGCCATGCAAAGCTTCCAAAGGAGAAAATCAACCAACTGTCCCTTTCAGTAGATTATAGTAACCTAGTTACAAACCTCATTTGTTGGATATGTTGAGTTAAGATCTTTTTGCATTTTGCATTTTCTTTTATTGTTTTCATGTTTTCTATGGAATCTTCTGCACTTGAGATTCTGCACTTCCATCTCTTGTATTCTGTTGTTGATGCTCACATCAATGGCTCCTGATTTCTTTGTTAGGACTTCTATTTGGTGAGTTGTCTCCCTTTGGGTTTTCTTTATTGTTTCTACTTCCATTTTTATATCTTGGAGGATTTTGTTCAATTCCTTCTCCTGTTTTGTTATCTTTTCCTATAATTCTTTAAGGGATTTTTGTGTTTCCTCTTTAAGGGCTTCTAGCTCTTTACCTGAGTTCTCCTGTATTTCCTTAAGGGACTTTTTACTTCTAGTATAGATTACAATAGTTCTTCCATCTGGGACACTACCTCTAATTAATATTTTTCTCAATACATTATTACTATCCCTCTTCCTAAGATTTTTCTCTCCTAACAAGAAATATGAAAATAAAAATATTTCAAACTTTCCTTCTGTGGCAATCTCACTATTTCCCTTGGGGTACACTTAAAAACCAAAGTAATCTGTGCTCAGTTATAATAGATGAATTCCCCTGCTAACTCCTGTAGTAGAGTTTCTGTTCTCACGGCTCTTCTGAAAGCATTTTCTCAAAGGTCACAGAATGACAGCTTAATTTGTCAACTATAACAGCCCGTTTTCTGTCATCTTGCCTCTTCACCTTTCTAAGAGAGAGAAATACCCTGGGAATGTTTACTGCTTGGATTCCTGCTGAAGCACTTCCTGTTTCAATCCAGTTTCTATACTTTTCCAGGAGGTGGGTCTGTCAAGGTCCCCACCTTTTCTATTCTCAGTCTTCATTTCCTTTTGTCTAATGCTCTAAAGCCTTTAACATATGGCTACTATCCAAAACCATTATGTCTCATCTTTCAAGGTCTATAGACTCTTGTGTGAGTTGTCAAGGGCCAGCCCCAGCGTGGTGTTTCTTCTTTCTTGTCAGTTGTTCTTGAGGCAGTGGAGGGGGACAAGCATAGGCATAGCATAGAAGGTAAGATTTTGTCTTATGAGTTTCTGGGGTAAAACTTTGTCTTACGAGAAAGTTAAGGTTGCTGTATAATAAAAAGTTTACTTATCTAAGTCTAAGTTACTATGCTATTGTATCTGACCTGCCTTCCATGATCTTCTGAGACCAGAAACTTCAGTCTCTGGCACTTAGCTCATCCTAAAACAGCAGGAGATTAGGTAAAGGATCAATTGCTAGAGCCTTTTCCCTATTGTCCAGATGCCTCTTGCTTGTCAAGCTAGGGGGACGTTTGGAGAATATATACTTCTATTGAACCAGGAGAAGAGAATAACCCTTGCAGAAAGAAAACTTTTACATAAGCAAATATGCATAAGCTCACATAAATTCATATTCTGCTTCATTCATGCTCATTTATTCATTTTCATTCAAACCCAGTTGGGCCCAGCTTGCATGCATTCTCACAATTACATAATTACACACAAACACACACACACACACACACACGTATACATTCTCACAGTTACATAATTACACACACATACTTACATATGCATATGGAGCAAAAGACCAACCACTGGTGCAGAAAGAACTCACTCATTCTGGATGAAAAATGTGCTCCAATCTTTATTACATAGAAAAAAAAGGCTTCTTACCTTTTTAATGCTAAATGAATTAAACCCATGTTTGTAAGAAAAAAGCTTCTTTTTTTATTTCTGATATCTTCTTTTTTTAAAATTTATTAGGTATCTTCCTCATTTACATTTCCAATGCTATCCCAAAAGTCTCCCATACCCACCCCCCACTCCCCTACCCATCCACTCCCCCTTTTTGGCCCTGGCGTTACCCTGTACTGGGGCATATAAAGTTTGCAAGTCCAATGGGCCTCTCTTTCTAGTGATGGCCAACTAGGCCATCTTTTGATACATATGCAGCTAGAGACAAGAGCTCCGGGGTACTGGTTAGTTCATATTGTTGTTCCACCTATAGGGTTGCAGATCCCTTTAGCTCCTTGGGTACCTTGTCCTTACCATGGGACCTGTTCTGTCCCGTGGTAAGGAGAAGCCTGTCTGCTCGTTCTGCTCTCTGCAACATCTTCTTTTTTCCTCTTTCCCTCTGCATTCTGCACATTGCTCTCTGAGTATTTTATGTTACCTATAATTTCTAAGTTACTCCATTCTGCGTTCTTCTTCTAATCTAAAATGTGTTCTGTCTAAAAACTTCTCCTCAGCTTAGTTCCTCTCTCAGTTCAGTTCTTCTCATCTCTGTTCCTCTCACCCCAGTGTCTCAGTTCTGAATCTCCTCTTCATCCTCAGCCCTTAAACATCATTCAGAATACACGATCACATGTTAAAAAGTTCATCACAAGTTCACACAAAAAAATCAAATCATAAATCTAGATAGACGTTTACAACAGCGAATGTTTACATGCATATCCATTAGGAGTAGTTATCTAACTAAACATCCATCACTTATCACAGTTCCACAGGTTCACTGAAGGTTTAAAACGGTAACTAAGTTATAAGTGATGTTTTGTATAGATAAACACAGTCAATATTTTATCTTCCATCCTAGCACCTATAATAAATTGCTAGTTCCCCTTTTATGACCTTTGGTTAATTGTTTTCCAACCTCTTGGAATTCGCTCTGAGTAGGAGAAAGTCTGGTTACCATCTAAGAGTAATTAGCTGCTGACAGTTGAGTCTGGTGATTCCTCATTGCAGCTTTGATTATCAGAAAAGGACATAATAGCAGTCCCATTATAAAAAAAATTATATATATGTATATATATACATATATATATACACACATATATATATAATTAGTCACAGATATAATTTTAGGAATTCTTATAGGATCATCATTAAGACTTAAGTCTTAATGATTTATTTGTCTATATAATATCATTACAAGATAGTACATCTTCATTGATCTGCAGAAATCTGCTCAAATGGGATTTTTTACTACTTAGTGATAGTTATATATGTTTCATTATAACAGGAAAAGCATATTAATAGCAGAAATCATTCCTAAAATGAGTCCCTCACAGCCATGCTTAATGAGGGGGTCACCTGTCACCAATTATATCATAATCCGAGGCAGGCCACTTCAGGATGATCACCTGCTAGTTATTAGCTTGCCCTGTTATGGCTTCTGACAGTGAATATCCCACCTCTATCTACTGTATATTTGTAACTTGTATAAGTGGCAGCCATGGCAACATTTTCTGCTTGAGATTCTGAGGTTATAAAAATATTAAAGTTGCCTGCATCTATTCTCTGACCAGGAAAGATCTTGACAATGATGGAAGCAGCTATGGCACACTAGAAAAAGTTAAGATGCTGCCCTATCCACCTGCCCATTCACATTTCATCCCCATTCTTCATGTCCCTAGAGGAATTTATGACATACATCAGAGGTTTCCAATGTGTTCCAGGGATGAATGATTCCTAGAGAAACCCTACTGAACATGAATCATGGTTGTAAATAATATTGAAAGTAAATAATTAATTAATCATAAATATGTTAAGATCATTGTTGGTTTTTATTTTTAATACTCAGATTATTATAAGGGACTTGAGTTTGAATCCCCAGTTATAAGTATTTTCTACACAATGTTACTCCCCGTGATCTGGTAACTATCAGTGCCCCTCTTCTTTTCTCAGGTCCTCAGTTATTTCTGCTCCTCAGCTCCAAGGCCTGGGTTTCAAAGACCCCTTCTCATCAATGGACTTCATCTCATTGCTGCATTCTCTCCATCTTCCACTTTTCTCATGACATTTCTTGGAGTCTCTTGGAATGTTTGATTCTCTCCTCTTGCTTTCATGATAATATGAGACTCAACTTTGATTCTAGACCCCCTTCTAAATACAAGTATCACATACTAGGGCTGTCTCATATGACAAGCAACATATCTGTTGCTTATAACAACCTTGGTAAATGAGTATCATGACTTTCATGCATAAGATAAGGACATTGCAGTTTAGAAGCATTGAGTCAGTTAATTCACGTCAATGTCTTTCTAATATAAAGTCAACACTGCCTCCACCATTATTACAATGAGCTTCCTATCTCAAGAGCTTTTATGTATTCCAAAGGTAATAGTTTAAATTCCTCCTCACCATGAAGATTTTGCTGATGGTTATACGCTGTAGGAATTCCTTTACAACATAACAACCTAAAACACTCTTCAGTATTATCATACCAGGTCAAAACAGTTCACGTAGTTCTCATTATATGTTCTTTGAAAGAAAATATCACCTTTTCACATGTTTGTAAATTTTATATCAAAAACAATTGCAGACATATGATAGTAACATTAGCATGCTATATGTTCTCAATCATTTGCTGATTGGTTTTATTAAAATGCTTATTCATTTTTTTCTTTTTTCTTTTTCTTTTTCTTATTCTACAAATTTTTATTTATTATAAAATATTCCCTAGTTCTTCAGATCACAATGATACACATCATCAATAGAATTATGTGCATAAATTTAAGTTAAAATATTCTTTGTTATAATTAATAAGTTTTAAATGGTTAAGATATTCTTTATAATATAAGCCAGAACTCGGAAGACAGATATTCCATGTTTCCTCTTATCATCTGGGAGAAATACAATGAGATATTGGAAGACAAGAAAGAAGTAGTTTACCATAGCTGAATGGCAGTAAACATTTCTGATATACAGATTAGAAAGAAAAATATCACTTAAAATTCTTTCTGCTATTTACCTATTGCTAGTTCAAAATAATCTAAAGGTCATAAAGTTAAATAAAAAATATTTCTTTTAGTTTTTACAAGTTACCTTTCTTTAAAAAGTTAGAAATAAATATCTCATAGAGCAGAAGTAAATATTTAAAAAGATGTTAGTTAGGTAATAGGTAGGTGACAAAATGTATACTGCCTTTCGTTGTAGATACCAGTGTCACCATACAGGAGGAAACACAGCACTGTGCTTCCGGGAAGTAATGATGCACCTTTGCTTTCATGACTAACCAGGAAGAGTGCTGACAACACAGCATACTTTATACACAGTTCTTATTTTTTGCATTTATATCTGAAGTTTAGTGAAAACTTTTGATTTAAACATGGAAGAGGAACAGATCACTGCTTCTTGTCTACAATTTAAAAATGAAAACTTTCCACTGACTACAAAGCTGACGCTATCATCTTTGGTTCTCTCTTGGAGTCTTCCTGAGACCAAGAGTTTTAAGTTTACAAGTCACTTAAACTGGTTGCATTCACTCATCAAAAATTAGAAAATCACTACCTTTCTTTCCATGCTATGGTATTACTTTTATTAAAAGTTTCAATACTCTTTCAGGTTAAAACTAAATATTTGATGAAAAAGAGTATCATTTTTTTAAACTATTACATGATTATATGCTAAAATGTGTGCAATTTAGACTATGCTGATATTCCACCTATTCAATGTGTCTTCTTAAAACTCTACCAGTTGCTCTAAAGTACTCAGTTCATTTTGATTTTTATATATACTTGATATAGAATCGCCAAACACAAAAACTATTGTGGATTCCAAGAAGTGCTTGCTGACAGGAGACTGATATATCTGTCAGATCCTGACAAATACAGAGGAAGAAGGTCACAGCCAACCATTGAACTGAACATGGGGTCCCCAAAGGAGGAGTTAGAGAAAGGACTGAAGGAGCTGAAGGGTTTGGCAACCCAACACCAATATCAACCAAGCAGATCTCCCAGAGCTCCCAGGAACTAAACCACCAACCAAAGATTACACATGAAGGGACCCATAGCTCTGGCTGCATATATAGCAGAGGGCCTTGTAAGGCATCAATGGGAGGAAAGGCCCTTGGTCCTGTGAAGGCTTGATGCCCCAGTGTAGGGGAATGCCAGGGCAGAGAGGTGGGAGTGGTTGGGTAGGTGGGAGAACAGTCTTATAGAAGCAAGGATAGGGGTGGTGATATAGGGCGTTTCAGGGATGCAAACCGGGAAAGGGGATAACATTTGAAATGTAAATAAAGAAAACACACACACACACACACACACACACACACACACATATATGTGTAATTTTCTGGATTTTCTGGTTCATTATCTATATAATTGAGCTCTCCTGGGATTTATGGTTCCTATTCTGGAAACAGAAACTCCTTCTGACTAATTCACAGTACATAATAGTTGTCTTCCTTCAAAGAGCATAAAAGCCAACTTCATAATTGTGCAATTCATTGATCACAGACTACTTATAAAGTTCATATTAGTCATTTCTAATCAAGGTTTTTTCCAGTCGATTTCCCTTTCTTTCTTTTTTTCTTTTCTTTTCTTTTCTTTTCTTTTCTTTTCTTTTCTTTTCTTTCTTTCTTTCTTTCTTTCTTTTTTAGTAAAAAGAACTTCATTGTAAAGATTTTACAAATAAAAATTAACACTGAGATTAACTTAGTCACTCAAAAATGCATCCGTCCAAACCACGATTTTATGCATCTCAATATACCTCCCTACAGCTAGATAGCCATTCTCTACACAATAATTGTATAGTTACGTACATCATGCCTGTTAAACACTCAAATTTACATCATATAAAACTGTTATTGATACTAATGTTGAATTTCAGACACCTTCAGTGCATATTACTCTTCCTAAGTTGACACATTGGTTCTCTAGAGTCACAGAACTTATCAAATGTCTCCTGTCTTGAGGTCATTTATTATGATGATTTACAGTCTGTAGTCCAACTTCAATCCCACAAGGCTAGTTGTTTCAGCTGGTCTTCTGTAGAAGTAGATTCCAACAGATGTGCTTTAAGTAAATTCAAGTGGCGAAAAAGAGGGAATCTTCTTTTCTCCAATGTCCTTATGCAAGTCTCCAGCAGAATGTGTGGCCCAGATTAAAGGTGTGTACCACCATGACTGGATCTGGGACTTGTTTTGTCCTTTGCTGACCCTGAACTCCCCTTGAGATCTGCTTGTCTTTGCCTCCTGGGATTAAAGGCCTACACTACTTTGCCTGGGCCTAAGCTTTTCATAGTCATTATGCCTCAAGATCTCCATGCCAAGATCCAGGTCAGAAACTTGTGACTTCCAGCCCTGGGGCTAATTATATTTGATGTTAATTCAGTTCTCCAGTGAGTGGCTTTGAACAAGGAATGAATCAACACTCAAGTGATTTCCTGTAAACCTGCTTCCCACCTTAATTTGTAAAATAAAAGAGAGCTGATGATTGGGCAGATAAAAGGGAAGGTGGAGAGGAAAGTAAGGAGAGAGAAGGAGAAAATGGAAAAAGGAGAGGATGCAGAGGAGGAGGAAGACAAAGAAAAGCGGAGCAGAAGCACATGGCCTAGAGAAACCGCAAGTTCTAAGGAGACTCAAACTGTGGAAGATGGTAGTGTAGTGGTAGATCTGCCCAATCTAGGTGCACAGCATGTAATCATATTAACTGTGTTTGTATTCATTGCTGGGGCATATTTGCGTGGAGATGTACCATAACATACTACATTGCCTGGGCCTAAGCTTTTCATAGCCACTATGCTTCAAGATCTCCATGCCAAGATTCAGGTCAGAAACTTGTATCTTCCAGCCTCAAAATCTGTATCACAGGTGAGACTTCCAATTCTAGAATATAGTTCATTCTAGATATAGTCAAGTTGACAAGCAGAAATAGCCATTACACACATTCACATTATTTTGGGGAGCAAACATGATATTAATATTTATATGAGGAAATATCAATACAATTTTAAATAGTTTTATTAATATTTTATATCTGCTCTTGAGATATTTCTCCATCAGAGTAAAAACTTAACCTAGAAAACACAAGCTTCAGAATTTGATGATACATAAAATGTGTGGCAAATGATCAATGAATAGCATCTTAAAAATTTAAAATAACGGGTTTTTTCATACAATATATTTGAACAGTTTTTTTCCTCCCTCATCTTGTCCATGATATACCACACATCCCCACCCTTTAAGCTCCATATCTCTCTCTTGAGAGAACAAATAGGCAAATAGAAAAGACAAACAAGAATAAAAGAAAATGAACAAACAAATAAGAAAGTTCAGGAGAAACACACACACACACACAACATAGAATCACAAAATCAGAAACCATAATATATGCCCCCCTCCAAAGAAAACAATAAAATACAAGAAAAAATCTCCAAAGTACCTTTGAATCCATACTGTATTGGCCATTGCCTGCTGGTCATGGGACTTGCCCTTACTGTGGATTGCATACCCAGCGAGACATCTTTGGAGAACCTAAATATTTCATTCTGAGCGGTTGTTTATTGGAGCTAGCTTTTTAGTTGGGTGTGGGAACTCATGTCTATTTCCATATCTCAGATCTGGTCATATCTCATTTGAAACCCTTTGTATGATGATAGTAAGTTTCTGTTTTTGAAAGGAACAGTTACATATCTCATTGTACATGCAGAAGGCAAGCTGAAGCCTAACTAAAGCCTTCATTCCTACCCCGTAGAGATTGTGAGAAGTCATATAGGCTCCAGTCTTGTTGTGTGTAGAAATCAATATTCCCTTGGTATTATACTCCTCTTCTGGCTCTTATCATCATTACCCCTATTCTTCATAGTTCCATGAATGCTGAAGGGGGGATTTGGTGGAAACATTATGTTTAGAATTGAGTATTCCAAGAACTCTCACTCCCTGGACACTGAAGAGTTGTGGGTCTCTGTATTTCTTTTCACATACTAAAGGAAGAAGCTTCTATGATGATGTTGAGTGAGATCATGATCTATGAGTGTAGCAGAATGTCATTAGGAGTCATTTTGTTGTGTTTCTTTAGTATTAGAGAAATATTTGACTTTTGAATGAGTCTATGGTCCATCTAGCCTCAGATTCTTGGCCACCCAAGCAATGTTAATCATGGCATCTATCTCATGCACAGGGCCTTCAATTCAATCATATATGGTAGGTAACCCACACAAAATTGTGTCACTACAACACGAGTGCATCTTCCATGCAGCATACCATTGTATATCATAGTCTATCTATCTTTTTACCTGTCTCTGACTCTGACTCTGTCTCTGTCTCTCTATCTCTCTCTCTCTGTACAAATCAGGGTATTAGGATGTAGCTTCTAGCTGCTTCCTCAGCACCACGTCTGCCAGTTGTCATGATAATGAGCTAAGCATCTAAAACTTAAATACTTTCTTTTATCAAACTTGCCTTGGTCATGGTATCTCTTCACAACAACAGAACAGTGACTAAGACAGATGTTGGTACCAGGGACTGTTGTATTGCTATGACAGGAATGATCCTGGTATTTTTTTTTTTTGAAATCTATAGGACTTTGAAACAGAAAAGAAGTTGGACACTTTAATAAGGGATTACTAGGCCATCCATGTATGTATATGCAAAGCATTGCTGAGTATGATTTAAATGTGGCAAACATTAAGAAGTTTCAAAAGGGAAGAATGTTAGTAACTGTCGTAGAGACCATTCTTGAGAGATTTTGCAAAGAATATGCTGCTTTCCCCTCCCTGTCTTAAAAACCTGACTGAGGCTAAAGTGGAGTGTTTTAGATTAATAGTGATAGCAGAGAGGGTTCCAAGACAGCCTACTATTAATTTTGTCATGTGGTTATTAGTAATCACTCCTATGCATATCTATAATGAAAGGGAACAACTGGACAATGAAAAATGCAAAATAATGAGCACCAGGAAATGTTTGTTGAAGCCAAGTCTTGTGACCAAGGGAATAAAATGTTAAAAGAAAAGCCCAATACTAAATGGAATAAAGGGAGATATAACCTTACAACAAGACACCACCTCCCATCTGAGTTTCCCAATCGTGAAAATGGAATTAAAGGAAAGATTAAACAGTGAAAGAAACTATCGGAAAAAGAAAGCTGATGCAAATGTAGTTGAAAAAAAAAGGGGTCAAATTGCAGCCCTAAACAAAGGTGCTTGGCAGCTTTAACCATGTCCTCGTAATAGTATAGTAAGTAGTACTATAGTAGTAGTATAGTAGTAGTAGTAGTAGTAGTAGTAGTAGTAGTAGTAGTAGTAGTAGTAGTAGCAGCAGCAGCAGCAGCAACAACAGCTGCACAGCAGCAAGCAGCAGCAGTACGAGAAGTAGCAGTAGTAGTAGTTCCTAGTTCTGGCTTCATTGTCAAGAATACCAGAAAAAGTTATAGAATATCTTTCCAAGTCTTTTGACTGAGGAAAGCTGCTGAGGCCCAATCAGTGGCAATAGATGGAAGTCCAGAGAGGCCATCATATGAAACTTTGAAAGTGAACAGTGGATTGTGAAAACCTGGAATATCTGCTGAGGAACCTGCAGAATAGGTTTGGAACTAGTCTAAGAAACAGAAGTATGAGGCAGTCAACAGGAGTTGGAAATCATATGAGCACTTTGACATCAAACATTGAGATGCAGAGTTTGGAGTTTATCCTGCTGGTTTTTGGTTTTGTTTTATTCAAGTCCCTTTCTTCCCTTTTGGAATTCTAACATGCATTTTGTGCCATTGTATGTTGAAAGTATGTGATCCTTTTATTCGGATTTTACATGGGGTTACAATTAAGAGTTTGCCAGCAGTCTACAAAGAAAATTTGAACTTTAGATTTCTAAACAATGTTGAGACTGTAATAGACTATCAGGACTTTTGAAGTTGGCCGGAATGCATTTTGTTTTGCATTTTGATATAGCTACAAGCCTATAGGAGTCAGGGAGTGAAATGTGGAGGTTTGAATAAGATTATGAAGTGGAAATTTCCAGTTTCATTGGAGACCCATTTGTGATATGTGATGTTTTTCTGGAAACTGTCTTATGAGAGGATGTTTTGCTAAAGCAGACACATGAGAACAAACATGTGGTTGTTTTCTGGAAGCTGTCTTGTGAAAGGGGAGGTGTTGCTTGCTATAGCAGATGCTTAAGAGGACACATGATATTTGGAAAGGGTATTTTTAAATTTAATTACTTGTATCCTGATGAAAATTTTCTTGAGTTATTTATATTTTTAGATATTAATTATATCTCAGGTATATAATTGGTAAAAATATTTTTCTTTTATAGAGCCTGAAGTTTTGTCTACATGATAGGGTCCTTTGCCACACAAAAGCTATTTTATTGAGCAATTTTTGCCTCTATATTCATAAGAGAAATGGGTCTATAATTCTCTCTGCAGTACTCAAAGAACTGACTCTCCTTTCATTGATTTTTTGTTTTGTATTGTTTGTTTCTATTTTATTTTTTCAAAACTGACGTATATCATTTCTTGCCATCTGTTCCTCATGTGTGCTATTTATTTATTGTATTAGAAGTGTGCCATTAAGTTACTACTATAAAGTCTCACCATTTATTTTTATGTAGACAGTGCTATGACTTGCTTCTTAGAATCAACTTCACTGTGTCCCATAGGGTTGGGTACATTATATGTTTTTTATTCAATTCTAAAACACGTCTCTATCCCTTCCTAGTTTACACCTTCACCCATTTTTTTTAATGAGTAATGAGCTCTTCTGCTGCCATGAGTTTATAAACTTTCTTTGCTTTGTGGTGTTGCTTATGTCCAGCTTTAAACTATGTATGTCAGAAATAATGTGGCCAAATTTGGAAAAAGTTCCATGAGCTGCTTAGAAGAATGTATATTTTTGTTTTTTGCGTTTGGGTGAAATGTTCTGTGTAGGTCTATTAGGGCCATCTGATTGATAACATCATTTAACTCCAGCATTTCTCTGTTTAGACATGTTTCTTAGCAAGATAACATATTAAGGTCATTCACTATCAATGAGTGAGGAACAATATATGATTTTAAGCTGCAGTTGTATTTCTTTTATGAAATTGGACACTGTGTGGTTGGTGTATAATTGCAATATCCTCTTGGTGGATATTTCCTTTGATAAATATGTAGTGTTCTTCCCATCTCTTCTGACTTGTTTTGGTTTCAATTCTATTTTGCATGTATAAAATAGCTATTAAAATGTTTATGTTTACTTGCTTCCTGGGTTTATTTGCATGGAATATTGTCACCCTTGCATTTACCTTGAAGTGATGTTTATCCTTGACAATAAGGGGTGATTTTTGGATGCAGCAAAAATCTGGATTCTGTTTTCTAATCTATTCTGTTAGTCCTGAATTTTCAGTGAGTATTTGAGACCATTCTGGTCAATAGTTATCAGTGTGCAGTTTTTATTTATTCTTGTTATTTTGTAGTTATAGTAGAGTCTCCCCACACATGTCTCTTTGATTTGCTAGCCTGCTACTTTTTGTCCTTTGTCTTTTCTTGGGTATAGTTGAACTCTTTAGATTGTTCTTTCCCTTCTGATGCTGACTTCAGTGCTTGATTGGTAGATAGATACTGCTTTACTGCTTTAATTTGTTTTTTTGTCTTGAAAAGCTTTTTGTCCTCCATCAATTATGATTGATAATTTTGCTGACACTTGTAATCCCTTAGAGTTGTAGAACTAACCTCTCATAGCTTTTAGAGTTTCCACTGAGATATCAGGTGTTATTCTAATGGGCCAATCTTTATGTTAGTTGATTTTTCCCTTGAATTATTCTTTCTTTGTTCTCTCTCTCTCTCCCTCCATATATATGTTATATACATATATATATATATATATATATATATATATATATATATATATATATATATAAAACAGTTGATCTGAATCGATCACTGAATGACCAAATATTTTATTTGTTTAAAGGCTATATCATCAAAGTCATGTCTGGTACCCATAATTTACTGCAAAAATGGCAGCTAGTGCTTCTGGATCATTGTATGAATATCTCAGTCAGTGGCTAGGACTGTATCTTAACAAATATGCAGACTTCTGTTCCAGTCAGGTTGACTTCATAAACTGTTTTTTGCAGCAGTCCTGTGTAGGTTTAGGATGGAGCCAGGGCCTCCTGAAAATCTGGCTAGAGTGTCATATTATACATGACAGAGTAATCACCCTAGAAAGAGCCCTGAACTTGTCTTTGGCATCCTTCTACCTGTTCTATTGATGTTGGAGGCCATGGTGATGGTACCATGCAAGCTCATCTTTGAAAAATGAAATCATGCTTCAGATTGTGTTGAGGGAGTTCCAGTGATCAATCTCTCAGACCTAAAGCATGAGTTCAAATAGACTCCCCTGAATCCCCCAAAGAGGCCCAGGAGAGACAAGGTTTTCTAAACCACACCAAACCCACATAGGCAGTCAATGAAATTACCTGTTTGTTTTCTGTCAAAGAAACACAGAACAAAGAGGCCAGTAGGTCCAGAGGCACATGTCTAGAGCCCTGTGTATTTGAGAGGTAAAGACTGAGGTTCACCAGGAGTTCAAGGCTGGCCTGGGTAACAAAGCTGGACTGTATATAAAAAACTAAAACAAAACAAACTAAAAACCCATGAGCAAACGGAGAAATGAAGGGTGTATCGTGATTACAAAAATTATTCTAGAAATGTCTCCCTGCCAAGTAATTTCCACAGGTGGAATTCACAGAAACTATGTGAGAAAGGAGCCCCTTCATAGGACCGGGGCTGAGAAAGGAGGGGCTGAGAGCCATTTATTTAGTACTTGAGACCTCATCTGTTTATGTCTGGTGGGTGTCAGCAGCCCTTCTGTGTATTTGGGGGGTTGGGGAGGGGGGCTATGAAATTAAAGTGATTCTGAATACCAGAGAAGTCCAGTCCGCAATTACAGAACTGCAAAATCTTTAAGGGGAGGTCTCCAACATTAGGGATGGGGAGAGACAAAACAGATTAAGCCAACCACTGAAAAATAAGGCAGACTGTGGCTTTGGGTTTGAGACTGGCACAAGAGCCCACTGAGGAAAAGGAGGCAGCCAATGGCAAATCAGCGGAGGAGATGCAAATGGAGATGCAAAAGGAGATGTAAATCACAGTTAGTGGGATTGATGTAAGCAGGTGGTAAACCCTTGAAACAACACACAAGGTCCACGTTTTTGCATGTGCAGAGCACCACTCTATCAGAAATTTCTGGGTTTGGAGGTCTGTTACTTTTCCAACTTTTCCCACCCGCTAAAAGACATGAAAATGGAGCCCAGGAAGAGATGACATCAAGCTCTTCGGGCTGTGCAGGACAAGGGTCAGGTGACTTGTCTACTATCTCTGCTGTGGCTGCCTGGCCAAGTCCTACATATGCTTGTAGATACTTGGGAGTGCTTTGCAGTTGGAGCAGTAGTGGTCCACATCCCGCAGGGTGTCTATACAGAATGGATGAAGCAATGTCCAGCAGACACAGACTGCCAGAGGAGAGCCAGGTGAAGACTCCGGTATTGTAGGATAGCTGGGTCACGAACACCTTACTGCAGGAAGGACAGCACATCTGGACAGGGTAGTCATAGAAGGAGACAGGCTGCTGCTACACATAAACCGTCTGCACAGCAATTGCGTTGGCATTTGGAACAGGCACAGGCTGGGTGTAGTAAGGAGGTGGATTCATGCCCTTCCCATCTGGGCCTGTAAATGAGCCCTGTGGTTGGGGGCATTGGGTAGTAACTGTTGACACCCACTGTTTCTTCATAGGATAAGGGTGTAGTGGGTATTACAAAAGGACCTGCAGCTGCTTGGCAAGGACCTGGAGCAGACATTTTATCGCTGTCCCCGTGCTGCCAGTTGAGCCGGGAAGTCTGCGCTGGCCACGGGCACCTGTTCTGTATATTTAGTGTTTTAATTACTATGTGTCATGAAGAGTTTGTTTACTCGTGCTTTTTGGTGTTCTGTTCTTTTTGTATGTTTATAGGTACCTCTTTCTTTAGATAAGGGAAATTTTGTTTATGATTTTGTTGAAAATATTTTCCGTGTCTTTGACCTGGGTTTCTTCTCCTTTTTGTTGTTCTCCTATTACTTAAATTTGGTATGTTCATACTTCCCTAGATTTCCTGGATGTTTTGTGCCAGAATTAAAAACAAAATTAATGTTCCCTTTGTGTGAAGAATCCTCCTCCCCACTACCCTTTCCTTAGTGCCTGGGATTCTTTCTTCCATGTCCTGTACTTCCTGGTAATGTTTTCCTAGTGGATTTTTGTTTGATTTTCTAAATTTGCATTTGCAGTTGTATCCCAATTTGAAACTGCCTTAATGACTTTATCTCTACTTTCATGACTTGAGCTGTTTTTATCATTTCATTCCACTGTTTTGTTTTCACGGACTTCATTAAGGGACTTGTTCATATTGTTTCCAAGGTCCTTGAACACATTCATAATCTATACTTTAAGTCTTTTCCTTGTGTTTCTATGTTGAATCTCCCTGTCTTGATTGTTAAGGATTGTGTTCAGAGCAGTGGTTTCTGGTACAGTTGATGGATGTAAGTCTATGTCTTATTGTTATTGGGCAGAAACTGTGCCTTAGTTTCTTTTGCCCTTTCTGAACCTTTGGTAAGTGTTGAGGCTGTGGGATGCCTGGTAGGGAGTGTTTCTGCCAGCTGATGGGTAGCAGAGAGTGATAGGGGTGAGCTCTGAGATAAGCCTAACATAAGTTTTAAGAAAGATCTAAGTGAATCCTGTTCACACCTGATGGTGTCTTCCACAGAAAATTGGATATTTGGTGAGTAGAAGTAAGACAAATATTTATCTGGAAAGTCAGGGATGAAATGGTTAAGGGAACTCTGGTTCTGTAGTACCAAGAGTCAGAATTGCAAGTGGATGAAGTTGAGGTTTGCTGAGGAAAGCAGCTGCTATTTAGAGCCCTTTGTTGTTTTAGAGCTTAATGAATAAAAGCTCATTTTACAGATGACTTTTTCTATCATTCAGTAAATATGTTTTATGTTAGAATAAAGTGTAGTTTTTAAGTAGGTCTTGTGTGATCACTGAAATTAAATTAACCCCAAAATATTTATTAAAAATCAGTAATCAAAGGATACACTTTGAAGCTTCAAGAAGAAAGCATGGCTTGTGAAGGTATTAGGACTTGGATGCCAGAAAGCAGGGCCTTGCTTCTCTTTTCACCTTTTTTACTGTTTATTTTTCTCTCAAACTAAGTGATGCATAAGAATACAATATCTCATTTGGATAAACATTTGACACTGGATGTCTTCATTTTGAGCATTTTGGAAACTTAGAACCAGCCCTTTCATGCCAGGCATTCACTTTGCTAGTCTGTTGGTTTCCTTTATGAAATGTAAATTGCTGTTGGGCGTAGGGAGTAGAGCTGCATTAATGAGTTTTCAGCATCATCAACACTGTGTTCTGAGGTAGAACACACAGGCTATAACTTCAAAAATGCATTCCAGGAAAAGAAGAAACAAGACCAACTTTGTTTAGGAGTTTCTGCTTCAGCCACTTAACAAATCGGTGTATAAATTAAAGAATCTTCATTTGTAGAACCCTTCTATTTAAATACTTGCAAAACAAAACATTAGTATATTTGATAACTTTTATTATTTTGTTGATACCTAATAGTTTCTTTTAACTGCTTTAGCACACATAAGGCTTACATGTGAAATAAAGTGGAATAATGATCAATATCATAGTAGCCAGTGATATTTTGCATTTGGCACATAGTATTACCTCCCAAGTAAGTGTATTAAGTGCATTATCTATTTTATTTTATTTATATAATGTTAATTAGTAATCATTAGCACTTTACCCTCAATACCATGTGCCTTAGCTGTTGTGGGTGGATTTTTATTCTTTGTTGAAGAAATTGTCATGCTATATAATATTCAAATGTAGTCCGTTTAAGTAAAGAGTGAGCCACTTTACAAATGACAATATGAGGCTCAATGATCCAAACCCATTTTGCTGAGTAAAGAGAACAACTTTGATTCAAAGATAGATTATTTTTCTCTAATTCTAATGTTTTGAGGGGAAAATCTCACTTCTTTAGTATTATTGCTATATTAAAAGCAAGTCATGACAAATCTAAAACAATAATAATAGTAAGCTGAACTTTATATAGGTAAACTATATTACTTAGATTTTATTTAGAGTTAGGTAATTGCACATACTTGAGTCCAGCTACTGAGGTGTCTGTTTTGGAGTCAAATCATAAAATCACAATCTATGTTAGTTTGCTTGTTAAATTGAGTCGGTAAGAAGAAATAATTCTGAACACCAGTAGAAAATTGTTAGCAACCTCACATATTCAAGAGGTAATAATGCTTTGAGAACATTTTCTATTGAAACAATAGATTACAGAACTTACTTACAGAAAGGAGTATTATGTATTTACCATTTGTTCAGCATATTGACCTTTTGTCTGAGGCTTTAAGGAAGCGTGGTGGCTGAAGACACAAGTCTAGAGTGACTCTTACGATGAATTCTGAGTCCACTGGGATAATTGTGTAGGGGGCAAGGTATTCTTAGAATTTCCATTTTCACATTAAGAAAACCAGTATTTCTGTGAAAATGCAACTGAATGTTATGCATGAAGCCTTTCAAAGTTCCTGGGTACTAAGTAGTCAGTGTGCCTTTGCTATCTTACTAGTATTTGTTTTTCTGCACTCAGAAATTAATTTTAAAAAGTAAGTATTTAAGTTTATTTTAAGATAAATCGGTGGCACTTTTGTTTGAATTATATTGATGATATTCTCTAAACGCCTGGTTTCCACATCATCTGAGTAAGCATTCTCAAGCTGTTAGGTCAACATAGAAAAACAATTATTCTCTGTAAACCCAGATAGGCACAATTTTAATTGTTGTCTTTGTAACTGAAGTGCTAATATTTTATGCAGTCTTTTTCTGGGCAAGATACACAAGGAGTTTGGTGGTCAGATTGGTTTGTTGAGTAGACTGAAAACATATACTAAAGACAGAGGTGCAGCTCAGATTACATACACACATTGTTCCTGGTTCATTCAGTCATCACTTCATCCCCTGTCTTCTTTGTGTGCTTGTAAGGTACCATGTTTCTGATAGTGTCAGCCTGTCTTTATTTCTATTTTATTTTATGCCTTTTTATGTATAGGCTCATTAGTCTTTCTTTCCCTGAAGCTTCCAAAGTGTGAAGTATTTAAATAGATAAGATATAATTGGGACCCTGTCTTGAAAAACCAAAAAAAAAAAAAACCCTCAAAAAAAGATATAATTGGGGTTGGTTACACCCAATGCTTGTCAATAAGAGCAAGACCCTGAATTGTTTAAAGATGGAAGGAAAAATTGGATGTAGTGCAACCAATGATCCTTTTAAGACTTAAAGGATTCAGTAATTTTACAACAGTTACTTGCTAACGTGATAAACAAATACACTCTGTGAGTCCCTTTGGATTGTTTGTTTGTTTGTTTGGTTGGTTGGTTGGTTGATTCAATGGTATGAAAAAGTAAAGTCTCTAAATAAACTTGTCTTTCTTTCTCAGGATAGTGGCTTGAACTTAAGTGGGAGTAATTACCAATACGGATTTCTGGTATAAATATGCATCACCTCATATCTGGGTCATAATTGTAAGTACAGTATATGACCCTATATGAAAAATGATTCATTCAAAAAAGCTTAAATAACTAATTGGATTGATCTGACATTTAAAAATTACTTCAAAGAAAGGACCGTATGTGAGTGATGAGGACAGTATATTCACTAAGTAACAAGTAGTTTTCAGTTTCAGTTTACTCTCTCCATTTTAGTGAGGGCTTAAGTAGAAAATGTTTATATATATTTGTGTGTTCATGTGTGTATGTGTGTGTGTAGAATACAATGCTGTAAACATTTAAATGCTTACAACTATGTACATTTAATATATATAATGCTGCACATGCCACATATTTTCATTGTCAGCATGGCTCATGCTAAGTACAGAATTTAATTAAAATAATTTTATAATAAACAACCACACCTGAATAGACAAGTTCCCAATTAACTCATTGTCAAGACCCTTTCCTTCATTGTTGTTTTCCCTTACAAGGAAAATTTAGTAAATGCATTATGTTATATTTTAAAGCAATTTATTGCAATATATGTGTTACTTTAGAAGGAAATAATACATTGTCTTTAATTTTAAAATATATAAGTCACATTTTGTTTATTTATTTTGTGTACCTTTGTCAAGGACAAAGGAAAACTTACAGTTGTCTGTTCTCTTTTTCTACCATTTTGGTCCCAGGAATCAAATTAAAATTGTAAAGCTAGGCAGAAGGCATTTTCCAATACTAAGGCATCTTATAGGCTTAGAAAATGGTATATTCTAGATATAAAAATGTACCACCTATTACTTATTCCAGTTCTTTTTTATGCATTTTAGAAGTTGTTTCATGGTTTCTATGTAAAAGTGTTACAAATATATAGTTAAACTTATTCTTTATACATAGACATTTGTTTCTGTTGTTAATAGTATCAATTTAAATAATAAATATTTGTATTACCTATTGCTGGACTTATGCAATAGTTTGATTTTATACCTAGGAATTTTTTAAGGTTACCTTATGCTGGCTAAATCCTTATGAATATAAATGACATGTTCATGGGCATAACAATATACTCTGCAAAGGCAATTCCCCAATATTTCTATTTTCAGTTATGACCCATTTCTTCCATGGAGGCTTTGTGTGATACAATGTTCAAATTTAAATGACAGTTTTAGTGTATTCTTCACTGTTCTAGATATGCCTATGATAACAGAACTGTTTTTCAATCTTTGTCATCTTGATTGCTAATCATTGATAATGAAGCAATGCTGGAATTTTGTCAATTTTTTTATAAAAATAATTTAAATATCTGTGTTCATGTATATCTCAGGTATCTATAACTAGGCCGTTTTCATGTCCTTATTTGTTATGATTTAAGAAGTCATTATGTCTTACAAAAGTCTTATACAATTAACTCTTTTATTTATATAAATTTTGTGTTATATTGTTAAGTGGAAGCTTATATTCTGAAAATGTCCTTTTATGCCATTGACGAAGAAGACTATCATGGTGCTCATTTTGATCAAATATTTGAAATGATTTTTCCTAACAAAGTCCTGACTTCTGTTTGTCTAAGATAAATATACTTTAGAAATATTACAATGCCACCTTCTCCTTTCCTTTTGCAGTGTAGATAAATCTCCTGGCCTTGTACCAGCTTTGCAACTCAGGTATGTCTATGATTCACCCTTTTGTTACAAAACTATGGAGACAGGTAGGGCTTCTCTTCAAGTAGGAGTCTGATAACTGCCCATGTGAAAGAATATTGTGAGCGAATCACAGTTATTCTGCCTCCTGAAATCAATTCTATAGAACAGTAAAGTTGGTGTCAATAAAGTTGAACACAGTTTCTCTTTCCTAAGGCACTAGTCTCTCTTACATTTCATAATCATAGTGAATCAAGACTTCTAGCAAGTTAGACGCTGGTGTAGTTTTTCATTGATGTTATGATTGTCTCATAATAGAGCAACTTCATAATATTTCTCTCTAATTTTATCATCTGATGCAATTTTTTTAACATAAAAGAAACTGCCAACAAATCCATTGAGTGTCACTTTGAGAAAAGTGATTTCTTATTTATTCAAATTGTCTAAATTTTTTTAGTAAATCATTATTATTCACTTTGAGGAAAATTTCTTTTTCATTCAAATTATCCTCTTTTCAAATAATTTTTGTTATTTACACATATTTTCCAAACTGCCTTTCTTATCTAAACGTTAAATGTATTTACATAAATTTCAGTAACCTGTCTATCCATGATTTAAAACTTTGTTTTGTCTGAAAAGCATTACTGATTTTCTTCATCTCTCATCTGCAATCCCTCTCTTTGTTCCCTCCCTTTCTCCCTTAATCTCTTTCTGTTGCTTCTTTTCTGTGGTCAGTATTGCCAACGATTTTCTATTTCATTAATTCTTCAAAAATTTTCCCAATGACAGATGTTCATCAACACCATGGATAGATATTGTCACCTTCCACATGCTGGGTGAGGTAAAAAAAAATGAACAAATTATAAAAATTTGGCATATATAAAAATTGGAAGACTATTCAGTCCTATAGAAAATATTATCACAAAATACTCATGAAAATGAATGCACTTAGTATGAGGTCACCCACTCTCAAAAGGAAAAGGAGGAATATGCTTTTTCCATATGCTTAATATGGTCCATAATATATGTGTATTTGTATAAACAAGTGAGCATGTAGATACAGTATAACATGTAGAAAATAGACTAAGAAAGATTAAATATTCAGAGACACTGAAGAATTGAAGACAATGAACATTTTTTAAAAGAGAGTAATAGCTACTTGCTTTTCTAGTTATAACTCTACCTTGGATTTTTCATTTTGATGGTGAATATATTCATACAAATATATTTAATGGTCAAAAGATAAAATTCAATATGAATTTTCACAGCTTCTGTCTTGAATGGCTAGTCTAACTGTGTGGAAGATCATTTAGATGTATAGTTTTTTGTTTGGATTGGTTAATTTTCATTCTGATATAATATTATATATACATATATAATATCCCCCATGATAAAAACATAAAATATGTTTATGTATTTTAAAATAAACTTTAAAATTTATAAATATAACCCCTACCAACATTTTTCTGTTTATCACTTATGATAACATTTTAGGATTCTTTTTGATCTTAGATAATATGAAGGCTTCACAGGGAAATTTTATTGCTACATCCCTTTAGCAGAACATTGCTATTTGCATTTAATCTAGGCACCTGGCCTATCTAGTCTCAGGTTCTTGATTATCCAAGTAGTCTTGGGAATGGTTTTCATGAAGTAGATCTCAAATGAAATCAGATGTTAGTTGGATTTCTACTATCAGCTTTATGCCACTATTGTACTAGAGCATCTGGCAATCAGGTTACCATTGTAGATGGAAGTTTATAGCTGGGTTGGTAGTGTGAAGAGTAATTTCCAGTACTATGGACCCTAGACAGTGGATGTTAAATAAGGATTAATGCAGGTACCAACTCACGTTCTCCATGTTCAATGAATTTAGTAGGTATTATCTTCAGAAATAGGGCCTTATAATCCTTGGTTATTTTTATTTTCACTAAGCATAATGTCGTACAATCTATATTTGTTCATTTAAGAGAAGAGGTATTTGAAAGTATGAGAACATATTGATTTGTGATTTTTTTTTAAAACACTGGACCACAATACTTGAACACCTCCTCAAAGAATTTAATTAACACTAAATACATTTATGTCTTTTGAGTTTTGTTTATTTGTGCTTTGCTTAAAAGCAAAAATAAATGTTTAAGTAAAAAATTCTGTATTATGTAAGGAGCATCAAAGACCTAAAATGCAGCCCATTGTTGAAGAAAGATAAACAGGAAAATTAGCACTTTCCCCGACAAACTTTCATCCAGTATTTCATAAAATGCTGTGCACATAACTGTTGCTCCTCAACGACCTATACACACACGGAGGGTAAATCAATTTTTTCTCCAATATGAAGGCTCAATAAATCCTTTGCAGATTAAATAACTTTTTTGCAACAGAAATTGGAAAAGTATGAGACCTACCTTGGTTGTCCCTTTATTCTTTCTACCTCAGGGTTTGGGTTTGGCTTTAAAAGCACTATGGAGATGAACTCTACCCATGGCTTAGAATATTCTGATTCAAGGTGGCTAAAAGTATGTCAAGAATGAGTGAAATAAGCTAGGTACAGAATAAAGACAACACACCTCACTAACACATATAATCAAGGTCAACAAATATCTATTTTGTGATCTTTGATGCTATGGGAGAGGTGTCTGGTGGGACTGAGGGGGAGAATGGTGATAGCTAATAAAAGGTGGACAGTTTCAGTGAGGTGAGTGAAGTTAGCAGCACAGCTCTATTGCTCAGGGGAATGACTACAATAAATATAGGCACATCTTGTAGATTTTTTTAAAAATAGATTTTAATATTACTATGAAAGTAAATGCATGGCAACAAGTTTGCTACCAACTTTGATCTAATATTCCCCGTGATAAACACATATAAAATCGGAATATATCCAAAAATGTACATAATTTTTTCAACTAACAGAAAATTTGAAAATTGTCATGTCCTTCAAATCCAGAGTTTTCTGGGGCATAATCTAGACTTATAAATGACATACAAAAATTTTGAAAATTGATTGGTGACAGTGTCCATACTGCTATTTATAATGCTAAAAATAAGTAGACTCAGCTTTTATATTTATATTTCAATATGTAAAATTGATATCAAACACCCTGGATGAAAAAACGCACCAGATTTTTTTTCATTTTGGTTTGTTTTTCATTTATTTGTTTTTGTCAAAGATGGAGTAAGTCAGTGCTTGCAGATATATATATATATATATATATATATATATATACACACATATATATTAGAAATATATATATTTCTGCTATATATGATGTCTACTGTGGTGGTCTGAAGACTTCAAGGTCCATATTTTATTGTGTTGTTTGAAGGAGGCAAGTATATGTGTTTGTATGAAATTAAAGTAGTTATACAACATAAATTAGACAGAAACCTCAAAGATGACTGTCTTTACTGGAGAGAGAAGCAATGTATCAAAAATTGCAAGAAAACTAAATAATAACCATTATTACCAGCATTGGGCTTGTTTGGTTTGATTTGGTTTTGGTTTAAATGTACCAAGGCCACATAAACTTGTATGTCTTTTGAGGTTTTAGGAAAAATGCTTAAGTCTTGGATCTACCATTTTAGTAGCAAAACCAGCAACAAAAGGCAGCAATGTATGTTAATTTTCCTTGGCAAAAGCTTTTTACTTTTTCTTCCATAAAGACACAAGTCTAATGATACTATTCTCTAAATGCCTAATTTATTCATGCTATATGTCCTGTAAATGTGGTTGCCAATGTCTTTTCTGTAGTGATGCTGCTTTTAGAATTTTACTGTGATTCAACATGGGTTTGGACAATACATGTCAGAGGATCGATGTGATACTAGTAAATGCTGAAATTTCCTGCGTAATAGAAATAACTTCTGAAATACGAAGCCCTTTAACAAGTGAGATCCTTCATCCTTCTTCAGAGATATCTCCACAGCAGGCTTCAAAGAGATTCTCCAGGAAGAAAATTTTGACTGACACTTTCAAATTCCCAAATCTTATATGAAATATTACATTTTTCTTTGAGTATTTCTTAGTAATGAAAAGTTATGTCAAAAAATGAAAAAAATTATTTCTCTGAAATAAATATCTAAAAGACATTTTGGTGCTTTATTCTGAATTGTTTAAAAAACAAAGAGGTATAATTCTAAATGAATAAATATCAGCATCAAAATTATATATTTAAGTGTGTATAGATACATATATATTTATAGGATTTTCTAATTAGTGTGAAGATATTTGCAAAGAATAGATAATAGTAAACAATAATGCATGAGCTACACATTCCCATGACACAGATACCAAGTAAAATACAAGTATCTCAAACTGTATTAGAAGTAAAGCATAGTCTTTGTAGATCATGAATTGCAAAAGATGTGTTTGAAATCGCAGAGGCCTATATAAATACGTGTTGAGAGAAGATGATAGAAGGGAAGTAGAGATGGGGAAACAGGGGAAAGTAAAGATGAGGGGAGAGGAAGGAATGGAGTGAGACAGACAGATAGAGTGATAGAGAGACAGAGAGAAGAGAATGCTGAACCTATAAAAATATTACCCTGACTCTCCTGTTTTACCACCATGTGATGTTTTGGCAAAGAATGCAGCTTCTTTTTGCCATTATCCTAAAAAAGTTTCAGAGGCTAAATCGAAGAATTTTGCATTAATGGCATTGGCAGAGCAAATTTCAAGGCAGCCTAGTAATGATGGTCCTACTGTTGTTACTGACCACTCTTACACAGATCTATAATAAAAAGGAGAAAGTAGAACAAAGAAGAATGCAAAATGTACTGTTTGAAGATAGAAATCAACACCAGGAAATGTAATGTTGGAGCCAAGCCCTCTGCAGCAGGGGATAAAATGTTTAAAGGAAAACTCAACACTAAATGGACTAAAGGTAGTGGTGACCTCAGGCCAAGACTTTACACAGCTGAGCTTCAACTTGTAAAAGGGAATTTGAAGAATGACCATGCATAGACTGCTTACCTGAGGATCCATCCCATATACAACACCAAACCCAGACACTATTGTGGATGCCAACAAGAGCTTGCTGACAGGAGCCTGATATAGCTGTCTCCTGAGAGGATCTACCAGTGCCAAACTAATACAGAAGTGGATTCTCACAGATGTTCATTGGATGGAGCACAGGGTCTCCAATGAAGGAGCTAGAGAAAGTACCCAAAGTGCTGAAGGGGTTTTCAGCCCTGTAGGAGGAACAACAATATGAACTAACCAGTACCCCCAGAGCTACCTGGGACTAAACTACCAACAAAAGAAAACACACAGTGGGACTCATGGCTCTAGCTGCTTATATAGCAGAGGATGGCCTAGTCAGTCATCAATTGAAGGAGAGGCCCTTGGTCCTGTGATGGCTCTATGTCTCAGTATTGGGGAATGCCAGGGCCAGGATACAGGAGTGGGTGAGTTGGTGAGCAGGGAGTTGGGGGCAGGGAGAGGGGGTTTTCGGAGGGCAAACCAGGAAAGGGGATAACATTTGAAATGTAAATAAAGGAAATATCTAATGAAAAGGAAGAAAAAGGAAAAAAAGAGAAAAGAAAGCTTAAGCAGTGAAGGAAATCAAGATACTGGAAGTTTATGTAAATACAAGTCAAGGAGGGATCTAAGGTCCAGTCCCAGCAAACAGAACTTGGCAGAAGCTTTTGTTCATGTTGTTTTACTCTTATTATTAATGATAATAGAAAGATGGGGTAGAATTTTCCTACATGATTTTGGAGAAGCTAAACACCTACCTATGAAGTTATGAGGCTATGAAGCTATGAAGCTATGAAGCTATGAAGCTATGAGGCTATGAGGCTATGAGGCTATGAGGCTATGAGGCTATGAGGCTATGAGGCTATGAGGCTATGAGGCTATGAGGCTATGAGGCTATGAGGCTATGAGGCTATGAAGCTATGAAGCTATGAGGCTATGAGGCTATGAGGCTATGAGGCTATGAGGCTATGAGGCTATGAGGCTATGAAGCTATGAAGCTATGAAGCTATGAAGCTATGAAGATGATGAGCAGATTGCTTTGGAGATTCCAAGATGTTAGAGACACCAGAGTCATGGAATACATGCCATGACAAGCTATAGGCTCTGTGAGAAAGCAGCTCAAGTGAGAGAAGTATATTATACTTAACAAAGCTTAAAGGAGCTGTAGTTTTGAAAAGAAAATTTACATCAGACATGAAACTAGGAAATGTGGAGTTTTTACCACTGCTTTTCAGTCTTACTTTGGTCTCTTATTCTGTTCCCTTTTCTCACATTTTGGATATATAATATATATTCTGTACCAGTATATATTGAAAGTATATGATCTGATTTTGAATCACTATTTTACAGATGATCATGAAAATATTTTAAGTTAAACCAAATGTATTTTGCATTATGATATGACTAAACTCTATGGGGGATAGGGAGTGTAATATCGTGGTTTCAATAAGAATGTCCTCAGTAGGCTCTAATATTTTCATGTTTACTTCTCATTGATGAACTATTTGGAAGCATTAGGGAGTATGACCTTCTTGGAGTAGATATGTCTTTGTTGAAGAAGGTGTGTCCTTGTATAAGTAGATGAGTCATTGCGGTTAAACTTTGAAGTTACAAAAACCCATAGTAGGTCCATCTGTCTGCCTGCTGCCTGGGGATGAATGTATAAAACTCTCAGAAACCCTTCCATTATGATAATAGCCTAATCCTCTAAATTGTAACCAAGCCCCCAATTAACTACTTATTTTTATAAGAGTTGCCTGAGTCATAGTCTCTTTCCAGCAATAAAATCCCTACAAAAGGTATATTATATATCTAAGAAATGAAAATATTTGTGTATTAATTCTGAATATAGGTGACTGAGGTTAATATAGTTATATGAAGTCAATGCTTTATGAAGAAATTATTTTTTAAAAATAAGACTAGAATTGTGATGTGCAGAAAAGTAGCCTATCTATCATAAGATGGAAATCATGATGTTTAAATAAGGATTTTGTGTTTGCTATAGCAATATGAGTCTGACAAGGCTAAAACACACAGAATTAGCCTGTGAGTATTGAAAAGTAAGAGGACTCAGAGCTCCAATTACTATTTCCTGCTCTCTGTTCTTAGCTTTATCCTTTTTCTTTTTCAAAAGATTCTCAAGGATTTCAATAGTGTAGTTCGAGAGAGAGAGGGAGGGAGAGAGAGAGAGAGAGAGAGAGAGAGAGAGAGAGAGAGAGAGAGAGAGAGAGAGAGAGAGAGAGAGATTAGAGATTAGATGATATTAGATGTTAGAAAGGGGAGAGTTAGCGGCTGTAGAGACAAGACCCCATTAAGACTTTTTTTCTTATCTTATTATCCATAATACTTATTGTTAAGGAAATCCCTTCTATCCTTTATAACTGCCTTTCCCCTCTCCCACATCTTTACAAATGCTAGTATTTTAAAAGTATGATATTATAAACAGACTGTGTAATTATGGTTTGCAGAACTGTGAAGATAATGCCCCAAATGTACAAGGCACGTTTTCAGATACTCTCACTTAAAATTATGCTGGTATAGTAAATGAATTCTATTACCTTTATCTTTCAAATCTGAAGAACTCTTCCCAGACTTTTCTTTTTTCACTTCTAGAAGAGATCATGAGAAAGAAATCATAAAACAACATATTATTTTATCATAAGATTTTTTTTCCCAAGTTCTGTTTAGGAGAGGTTTAAATATTGGAGAACCTCTTCATTGATATTCAAAATCTAGCTATCTTCTGATCTACATTAGATTACATGGTTCTAACAGGTTATATTTAAGAATACATTTGTATGTATAAGTAGACACATGCATGAAATAATAATTACTAAAAAGGAGACTACATATTTGAAGGGGAGAGCACATGAGAGTTTTGAGAGGGAAGAAAGGGGAGGGAAAATATAATTAAATTATAACAAAAATAAAAGTTAAAAATACTACAGGTGATAGTATATGAAATCCAGCATCATATGTTAACTATGTATGAGATTATGTCAGGCTCTGTGTTGTCAGAAATCCTATAGGACACATATGTTTTCTTAATCCTTCTACTGCCATGAAAAGTTTAAACAATTTCTGTCCTTTATAATTGCCTTCCTCCTTCTCTCACATCCTTATAAATGCTAGTATTTTTAAAGTATGATATTATTAACAGACTGTGTAATTATGGTTTGCACAATTGTGAAGATAATTTGCCAAATGTACAAGGCACCTTTTCAGATACTCTCACTTACAATTATGCTGGTATAGTAAATGAATTCTATTACCTTTATCTTTCAAATCTGAAGAACTCTTCCCAGATTTTTCTTTTTTCACTTCTACAAGAGATCATGAGAAAGAAATCATAAAACAACATATTTTTTTATCATAAGATTTTTCCAAGTTCTGTTTATGAGAGCTTCAATTATCAGAGAACCTCTTCATTGATATTCAAAATCTAGCTATCTTCTGATCTACATTAGATTATATGGTCCTAACAGGTTATATTTAAGAATACATTTGTATGTATAAGTAGACACATTCATGAAATAATAATTACTAAAAAGGAGACTACATATTTGAAGGGGAGAGAGGAGGGGCACATGGGAGTTTTGAGAGGGAAGAAAGGGGAGGGAGAAATATAATTAAATTATAACAAAAATAAAAGTTAAAAAATACTATAGGTAATACTATATGAAATCCAGCATCATATATTAGCTATATAGGGGATAATGTCAGATTCTGTGTTGTCAGAAATCCTATAGGGCACATATGTTTTCTTAGTCCTTCTATTGCCATGAAAAGTTTAAACAATTTCCCCAGGCTTGTGAGTTAGGACTCCTGCCACTTAAACTAGCTTTCTTTGGCTTAACTTCAACATCAAAAATACTTAGGGCTTTAGACACATAGTGCAAAGGCAGATTTGGAGAATGACAGGTCTTAGAGTCAGAGTGATAACTTGGAAGATTTCTGCAATGAGATAATATGGAAAGATGAAGACATTTTAGATGAATAGGGAATCCTAGGCTGGACAGGTCCATCAGCAAGACTTTGGCTGTGTACGTTATTTGTAAGCAACAGAATGCTGTAAAAGTAATACTGTGCAACTGGAGAGCCAACTCTGACATGGCCATGCCATTTCCATCTTGAAAATCTAGAGACAGCAGCTCTGAGAATTTCAGCTAAATAAATTCAAGTTCTGACACTGTACTGATAAGTGTACATAAAGATGAGCAGGTGCTTTTTCTTATTGGAGTGTTAGAAACCAGCTAGCATCCATCGTCAGTTAATGACGGAAAATCTTGATACACACAATAGTGAGAAATTTCACAAAAGTTTTACAAACCTGATATCTAATTGCAATTTTATTAGTTACCTCAGTGAAAATCATTTAGTTTATCTTTTCCCAATTCTGATTAAATTACACACAAAATCAAGCAAATGTCAAAACAATTAAATTGTGTTCTCCACATACAGCTAGTGAATGGAATAATAGTTACTTGAGCAAAAAATATTGTATCATGTCTCTTTTTAGACATGGAAAGGATTTATTAAATCTACCTTTTTAAAGTGACAAATGAGAAAAATCCTTGCAAGTTTATCTTTAGGCAAGAAGAATTTTTCTGGACAGCAAATACTGTCTTAACTGTGTAACTGAAGGTAAATATATGCTGTCTTTTTAAGTTGAGAATGTTTCTTAGGTCTATAGTAATATAATATTCCAGTAAGTTAGATCCAAAACACAGGACTGAAAAATCCATAATTTTTGAAATATGTTAGCAAGATCCTGCAAAACAAGTAATTCAGAAGGGAACTGAAGACATGGGTTGGTGCAGCTTATATACAAAGGTTATTGTAGAGAAGCAAGTCCATCGATAAATGAAAATGTTAATATAACTACTATCATGTTATTTTTAATTATCAACAACCCAAAATCCTATTTGTTCTTCAAATAGATTGACTTTACTTAGTAGGCAAACTGAGTGAATAAAAGGACAATAAAACAAAAGTTAAAAATACTTCCCATAAAGATACATGCAGATTTTTATTAAAAAAGAAACACTATTGCCTTAAGATCTAAAATTTAGCTATATGTTTCATGCATACTAATAATCCATACTGACATACCATACATGGTATTAAGAGCAGTAATTTGAAATTATACATGCTATTGCTTTATATTTAAAGAAAATATTTATAGATTGTGATTTAAAAAAGTACATTGAGCAAAACGAATATGATTAAAGATTTTTCAGTTTGATCTAAAAACACTCAATTGCAGTGAATCCAGGAAATGTTTTATTGAGTCTGAACATGACTGAAAGAAGAAAACTGAAATTAGTTTTTCTTCTAACTCTATCCTGCGGGTCAAATGCATGCATATAAATAGTACTTCATTTTATTAGATTTAAAAACAATAAGGAATATCATCAGAGAGGAAAGGGACTTATCATTCCTCTGGGAAAAGTTTAACAATTTCCACTCCAAACAACCAGTATTCAAGTGTTTTAAAGGAAACAGCAATGATTTCATTATGTATTGCTCAAAAGGATCATTTTCAGTAAGGATTTGATACACATATTGAGTGCTCTCTAAAAATAGTTTTCAGATGTTAAAGAATAATTCAATCACAAATTTTTATTTGACTACATTCCCATCTTGTTGTATTTTGTTAGCCTTAGAACCTAATTTGGATTTATAAATCTTTGTGTTTTATGTTTTAAAAATAAAATTTTGCAACCTTGATCTGTGAATGACAATTCAATTAAAACTCATAGGAAAATTTACTTGACAAAATGTTCTCAGTCCTTGGAGACTGTGGTGATATGTTGTCTGACAGGTCCTTGTAAACAAAAGAAAATATAGTGGTTTCTGAAAGGTAGTCGATATAATCAGACTGGAGAGACAGTGAACTCTCAAACAGATGACTGTCCCAACATGGTGCAAACAAACCTGAAAAACTTCCTTTAAGCACTGGATATGTTCCAGGAACGCTGGGGTGCACTTGCGCTTTGGATATCCAACATACACTATAGTCTGAGAGTTTAAGCAGCTGATGAGTGTGAACCATATCTAAGGTATATTTGGCCACCCCAGATGAAAAAAAATTTTTTTTCTCAATCCACTTGACATTGTAAATCATATGACTAGCTCTTTTCTCTTATTAGATAGAACTCTTCAAATTGGTTTAGATTAGAGATGTCTCCTGAAGTAATTTGAGTGCTCAAGTTTTTTGACTAAATTCTCAGCCCCACAGACTAGAGCTCTCTTTGCACATGCTTATTGTGATGGCAGAATCACCTTTAGCAGAACACTTCTGGATCTGGCATGGCTGTGGAAGGGGAGTTGTGACAAAGTTCCTACCCCTGGAGCATCGACTGATTCTTGATCCCATGACCCAGACATATGCTGGTGGTTGCTGTTGCCCAAAAGTTGATTTGCTGTCTTTACTACTCTACCTTCTTTCTGCACCCCCCTTTTTAAAATTAGGTATTTTCTTCATTTACATTTCCAATGCTATCCCAAAAGTCCCCCGTGTGCTCCCCACCCTCTCATCTCCCCGCCCTCCACTCCCACTTCTTGGCCCTGGTGTTCCCCTGTACTGAGGCATATAAAGTTTGCAAGACCAATGGGCCTCTCTTTCCACTGATGGCCTACTAGGCCATCTTCTGATACATATGCAGCTAGAGACACTAGCTCTGGGGTACTGGTTAGGTACTGGGTAGTTCATATTGTTGTTCCACCTATAGGGTTGCAGACCCCTTTAGCTCCTTGGGTAATTTCTCTAGCTCCTCCATTGTGGGCCCTGTGTTCCATGCAATAGCTGAATTGTGAGCATTCACTTCTGTGTTTGCTAGGCCCATGAATAGCCTCACAAGAGACAGCTATATCAGGGTCCTTTCAGCAAAATCTTGCTAGTGTATGCAATGGTGTCAGCGTTTGGAGGCTGATTATGGGAACAAAACACCCATGGTAGGAGTTACAGAGACAAAGTTTGGAGCTGAGATGAAAGGATGGACCATCTAGAGACTGCCATACCCGGGGATCCATTCCATAATCAGCCTCCAAACGCTGACACCTTCTTTCTTTTTTAATTTTTATTTCAAATGATATCCCCTTTCCCAGTTTCCGCTCTGCAACTCTCCTATCTGATCCCCCAATACCCTGCTTCTATGAGGGTGCTTTCACAGCCACCTACCCACTCCTACCTCCCTCACTGCCCTAACATTCCTCTAAACTGGGGCATCAAGCCTTCAGAGGACCAAGGCCTTCCCCTCCCATTGATGCCAGATAAGGCTCCTTCAGCTCCTTCTGTCATTCCCTTAACTCCTCCACTGGCTCCACTGTGGGAGCATCCACATCTATATTGGCAGAGCCTCTCATGACACAGCTGTACCAGGCTCCTGTCAGCAAGCACTTCTTGGCATCTATAATAATTTCTGGGTTTGGTGTTTGCATGTAGGATGGATCCCCAGGTGGGGCAGTCACTGGATAGCTTTTCCTTCAGTCTCTGCTTCACTCTTTGTCCCTGTATTTCATATAGACAGGAGCAATTCTGGGTTAAAATTATGGAGATGAATGGGTGACCCCATCCCTCCACTGGGGAGTCATGCCTTGCCTCTGTATATGATCTTGACAGGTTCTCCCTCCCCTTTGTAAGGTATGCCATCCCCTTGGGGTCCTGGGAAGCTCTTGCTTTCCTGGCACCTGCGACATTCTGGTTGCTACCCTCAGTTCCCCACCCCCCATTGCTACGCACCTCTGTGCAATTTTCTGACCTTCTGTACATCTCCTCCATCTCTACCCATACATGATTCTGCCCCTCCTTTTCCCCTCCCTCTCTTCTCTTCCTCCCAAGTCCCTCCCACCCTCTACTTCCCTTGATTATTTTGTTTCTCCTTCTAAGTAGGACTGAAACGTCTACTCTTAAGTCTTCATTCCTCTTGAGTTTCATGTGGTCGATGAGTTGTGTTGTGGGTATTCCACACTCTTTGGCTAATGCCCACTTATCAGTGAGGCCATACAATGTGTAGACTTTTGTGACTGAGTTACCTCTATTAGGATGATATTTTCTAGATCCGTCCATTTGCCTGTGACTTTCATGAAGTCATTGTTTTTAATAGTTGAGTAAAATTCCATCGTGTAAATGTACTATATTTTCTGTATCTATTCCCCTGTTGAGGAACATCTGGTTTATTTCCAGCTTCTGGCTTTTATAAATAATAATGCCATGAACATAGTGGAGAATGTGTCCTTGTTACTCTGAGGTAGTGTCTGCGTTTGTCACTGGGGTGCATTTGCTGTATGCAGCAAAATACTGGGTCCTGTCTACATATCCAGTCTGTTAGTCTATGTCTTTTTATTGGGGAAATGAGTCCATTGATGTTAAGAGATGATAAGAAATATTGATTGTTGATTTCTGTTATTTTTGATGTTATTTTTATGTTTGTGTGACTATTGAAAGGAAAATACTTTCTTGCTTTTTGTAGGGTGTAGTTTCCCTCCTTGTATTGCCGTTTTCCATCTATTATCCTTTGTAGGGCTGGATTTGTGGAAAAATATTGTATAAATTTCTTTTTGTAATGTAATATCTAGGCTTCTCCATCTATGGTATTTGAGAGGATTATTGGGTATAGTAGTCTTGGGTGGAATTTGTGTTCTCTTAGGGTTTCTATAACATCTGCCCAGAATCTTTTAGCTTTCATAGTCTCTGGTGAGAAGTCCGGTGTAATTCTGATAGGTCTGCCTTTATATGTCACTTGATCTTTTTTCCCTTACTGTTTTTAATATTCTTTCTTTGTTTTGTGCATCTGTTGTTTTAACTATTATGTGATGGGAGAAATTTCTCTCCTGGTCCAATCTATTTGGAGTTCTGTAGCTTTCTTGTATGTTCATGGTCATCTCTTTATTTAGGGTAGGGAAGTTTTCATCTATAATGTTGAGATATTTTCTGGCCCTTTAAGTTGGGAATCTTCATGCACTTCTATACCAATTATCCTTAGGTTTGGTCTTCTTATTTTGTCCTGGATTTCCTGGATGTTTTGTGTTAGGACCTTTTTGCATTTTGCATTTTCTTTGACTGTTGTGTCAATGCTTTCTATGGTATCTTCTTTAATTGAGTTTTTCTCTTCTATCTTTTTTATTCTATTGGTGATGCTTGAATCTATGACTCCTGATCTCTTTCCTAGGTTTTCTATCTCCAGGTTATCTCCCTTTGTGATTTCTTTATTGTTTCTATTTCCATTTTTTAGATCCTGGGTGGTTTTGTTCAATTCTGTCACCTGATTGGTTGTGTTTTTCTGTAATTCTTTAAGGGATTTTTGTGTTTCCTCTTTAAGTGTGTCTAGCTCTTTACCTGTGTTCTCCTGTATTTCTTTAAGGGAGTTATTTATGTCCTTCTTAAAGTCCTCTATCATGAACGTGAGATGTGATTTTAAATCAAAGTCTTGCTTTTCTGGTGTCTTATGGTATCCAGAGCTTACTGTAGTGGAACTGGGTTCTAATGATGCCAAGCAGCCTTGGTTTCTGTTGCTTATGTTCTTGCTCTTGCCTCTAGCCATCTGGTTATTTGTGGTGTTAGCCAGTCTTGCTGTCTCTGACTGTGGCTTGTCCCTCCTGTAAGCCAGTTTGTCAGCACTCCTGGGAGACCAATTTTCTCCTGGAGGAATTTTGGTATGGAGAGCTGTGGCACAGAAGGAATCTGGAAGGATCCTGTCCCTTGCTTTTCCTTGGTTCCATTGTCTTGATGGCTCTTGGTGTGTACCTCTTGGGCCAGGAATTTGAGCAGAAGTAGTGGTCTCCTCTTTGTTATCAAGTTTGTCAGCATTCCTGGGAGACCAGGTCTCTCTAGAGGTGTCTAGGTATGGAGAGCTGTGCCCTCAGGTGTGTCAGCACTCCTGGGAGTCCTGCATTCTCCTGGAGGTGTGTGTGTATGGAGAGCTGTGGCACAGGGTCAGCTCTGGGTGCAGATTGAAAATGGAAGGATCACTACTCTATTTTCAATCTTTTTTTTTTCCCCTGGGTAGTTTACTTCCCCTAATTACTCAGAACTAATCATGTTGAATAATTGAAATAGGTGAGATTTTTCAGGAATGAGTAATGGATATGGTTAAGAGGATGTTGGGGATGAGGAACAGGCCCCCTGATGGGCCTTCAGGGTCAATGTGAAAGGATCTAGACAGCATAACCACAGAGGCCATAAAAGCCTACATGATCCTTTGTAAAAGTAGTTCATTGCAAAACTTGGCCTTGAATTTGCAATCATAAGGAGACACATGTACCCTAATGGTCCAATGACTGCCTCATTAATTATCCAGTATGAACTTGAGGTCATCAAGAATAGAAAGTTAAGTGGTTTCAGGAAAAAATAAAAGCATGTATATAAAAAGTAGAAATTTTGTCTCTGCAACTCCTTCCATGGATATTTTATTCTGTATTCTAGGGAGGAATGAAGTATACATACATTGGTCTTCCTTCTTGATTTTCTTGTGTTTTGGAAGTTGTATCTTGGGTATTCTAGGTTTCTGGGCTAATATCCACTTATCAGTGAGTGCATATCAAGTGACTTCTTTTGTGATTGGGTTACCTCACTCAGGATTATATACTCCAGATACATCCATTTGCCCAAGAATTTCATAAATTTATTGTTTTTAGTAGTTGAGTACTACCCCATTGTGTAAATGTACCACATTTTCGGTATCCATTCCCCTGTTGAGGGACATCTGGACTCTTTCCAGCTTCTACCTATTATAAATAGTGCTGCTATGAACATAGTGGAGCATGTGTTCTTATTACCAGTTGGAACATCTTCTGGGAATATGCCCAGGAGAGGCATTGCTGGATCTAGCATTAGTACTCTTTCCAGTTTTCTGAGGAACCGCCAGACTGATTTCCAGAGTGGTTGTACCAGATTGCAGTCCCACCAGCAATGGAGGATTGTTTCTCTCCCCGCCCACCCCCCATCATCTGCTGTCACCTGAATTTTTGACCCCAGCCATTCTGACTGGTGTGAGGTGGAATTTCAGGGTTGTTTTGATTTGCATTTCCCTGATGATTAAGGATGTTGAACATTTTTTTCAAGTGCTTCTCAGCCCTTTGTTATTATTCTTCAGTTGAGAGTTCTTTGTTTAGCTCTATACCCCATTTTTAATGGGGTTATTTGAATTTCTGGAGTTCAGCTTCTTTAGATCTTTGTATATATTGGATATTAGTCTCCTATCAGATTTAGGATTGGTAAAAATTCTTCCCCAATCTGTTGGTGGCCTTTTTGTCTAATTGACAGTATCTTTTGCCTTACAGAAGCTTTACAATTTTATAAGGTTCCATTTGTCAATTCTTGATTTTACTGCACAGGTGAAAGGATGGACTATCCAGAGACCCCACCTTGGAGTCCATCCCATAATCAGCCACCAAAAACAGACACTATTGCCTATGCCAGCAAGATTTTGCTGAAGGGTCCCTTATATAACTGTCTCCTGTGAGGCTTTGCCAGTGCCTGGAAAATACAGAAGTGGATGCTCACAGTATCTATAGGATGGAACATAGGGCCCCTAATATAGGAGCTAGAGAAAGTACCCAAGAGCTGAAGGGGTCTGCAACCCTATAGGTGGAACAATAATATGAGCTAATCAGTACCCCTGGAGCTCGTGTCTCTAGATACATATGTAGCAGAAGATGGCCTAGTCAGCCATCATTGGGAAGAGAGGCCCCTTGGTTTAGCAAACTTTATATGCCCCAGTACAGGGGAACGCCAGAGCCAAGAAATGGGAGTGAGTAGGTAGGGGAGCAAAGCAGGGGGAGGGTATAGGGGACTTTTGGGATAGCATTTGAAGTGTAAATGAAGAAAATATCTAGTAAAATAAACACTAATCTGTATGACAACTGAAAAACTAAATTTTAAAATAAAAAAGTAGAAATTTATATATAATTTAGAGATAAATATTATTAGAATGAGAGTACATGAGGCTATGAAATTGTTAGGATGAGGAAATGAAGATTAGAGAATTACAAGTTGATGTAGAAGCAAATAAAATCTTAGTATTCTGTTTTCCAGCTGATTGAAGAATTGAAGATAACAGTGCCTGAAAAGATGTTAGAGATAATTAACCAGTTTACCAACATAAATTTAAAATATTGTAAGAGCTCATTTTAATTTCAGTTGTTTGCCGTATTTCTATTTTTACATGGAAGTAGCTACTAAAGACTGCTGACTGCTATACCAGGATATTGCAAGTGCTCTGTTCTCTCAGGAAACAGGAGTTGGCACTATTGATCCAGGACTTAAATCTAAGAATTTTTGATGATTACTAACAATGATCAAAGCCTTGATGATGTAGTTTTAGTAAATAAAAACTGGGTTCAGACTCTCTAATTATTAAGCTTAAGTTGAAGTTGAAGAATAAAGAATATGGAGAATCATCAGGGAACAGAGCAAGTACCTGAACTAGCAGCTTACATCTACTACTGAGTCCAAGTCATTGAATCAGCAAAGTTTCCATTTGTACCTTTCTTAGGTCTCATCTTATGCTGATGCTGGATCTCAGCAGAATACCTATTAGAATTCTAGAAATCCTTATGGCATCATTTTTGTTCTCCTCTGCATCTCTTGCAGAAATTTAAGTAATATGTAATTGTATACAAATAAAATCAGGAAGGCTATTGTGTAAGGTTTTAGATAGCATATTAACTTCTACTTCAATCTTTAGAGAATTAAATCTACTTCAAAATATTTTTCAAGAAAACTTTATTATATATGTAATTTTCTTCCTTTCATGCTCTACCTCCAATATCAAATCCCTGTGTTGACAAACAATATAAGCCACAAATGGTCAAAGCAGTTCCTGAATCCTAAAGAAAAATCTTTGCTTTCCATGGTTATGTATTTACATAAAGTCTCTTTCATATCATGTATATGTACAGTGAGTTGAGTGATATTAATATGATAGCTAAAACTACGAGATCATGCATTCTGAAGTTTGTCCAAGATCACACCTAAGAAGAATTGATGTCAACCTGTTCTGCCCTGTAGCCTATCTGCTAATTGCATTGTTTGCTTTCCTAGTTTTAAGTTTTTGAGTTTATTGTATATTCTAGATACTAATCCATTATCATATGTAATCCTGTCAAATTATTTTCTTAAATATATATTTGTAGGCAAATTATTTACTTAATTGATGTTGTTCTTTGCTATATAGAAGCCCTTGTATTTCCTTTTTGTCAATTACTGGTCTCTTTCTCTATGCTACAAAAGTCCTAAAAAAAAAAAAAAAGCCAATATCTGTGGATACTATTTGAAATGTACCACCTATTTTTTTTTTCTTCTAAAAAATCAGAGTCTCAGGTCTTACATTGAGTTCTTAAAGTATTTGTGATTGTGTTTTTGAGGAGTGAAATTCAAGAATTTAGTTTTATTCTCCCACTTATAGCTTTTCAGTTTTGCTATCTCAATTTGTTAACTACACCATCATCACTCTAATGTGCATTTTTGTTCTCTTTGTCAGAAGTTGGGAGCTTTAAATACAAGAACATCTATTTGGACCCTCAATTTTACTCTATTGATTACTGTTTTCATGTTTTATTCAAGTACATCGCTGTTTATCATTTGGAGTATAACTTGAAATCAGGAGTAGTGGTGATACTGCAAGCAGAGATTTTATTGGTCAAGATTGTTTTGACTATCTGAGGCTTTTTGTGTTTCCTCATGAACTGACTTTTGAATTATTTTGACGAACAGAGTTGGAATTTTCCCAAGAATTGCATTGATTCTATATTGCTTTTAGTAGGTAGGCCATTTTCACAATGTTAGTCCTCTCAATCCACAATTATAAATAAGTTTTGTTCATCTTGTTTCTTCTTCAGCTTATTTTTTAGTATTTTTACAGTTTCAACTGTTAAAAGACTTTCATATCTTTGCTTACATTTAGTCTGAGAAGTTTTTCAATTCTTTGAGACTTTTATGAATTGGATAATATTCCTGATTTCTTTTCCAGTACATTTGTCATAGTACATAGAAAGGTACTGATATTTTGTATAGTAGTACTATATCCTGCCATTCTGGTACAATCTTTAGTGTTTTTTATGTATAGACTCTTTATGTATTTTCATTTTCCTTTCATATTTGCATCCCTAAAGTATACATCTCAACAAAATTTGACTCCTAAGAGATATAAATATAGTGCTTGAAGCCTATCTTATCTTGTTAGGCTTCCAGCCCTCTATTGAAAAAGAAATGGAGAAAGTGAATATTATTATCCTGTTACTGATTTTAGTGGAAATATATCAAGGTTTTTGTTTGTTTCTTTAGCATCATGTTAGATGTAGGTTTGTTCACAAGAAGAAATACAAATGACTAAGAAATATTTTTTTTTAAAAAAAGTCAACACCCTTATGAAGAAAATAAAAATTGAAATGACCTTGATATTTCATCATTCTTCAACTTAGCTACGATATGGAAAACAAATGACAACAAATACTGAAGAGGATACAGGAATGGAAAACCCCTTTTTCACTCTTGGAGGCCTATTAACTGGTACATTCTCTATGCAAATCACTGTGAAGACTCCTCAAGTAATAGAAATAGGTCCAGATATAGCATGTCTTTTGGCATATTCCCAAAAGATTCTCATCCATGCTCATCAATATTCATAATAGCTAGAAAATAGAACAGCCTAGATGTTCATCAATTGGTGACTAAGATAATGAAAATGTAGATCATATAGTATAAATACAGTTAAATTTTATTCAGAAGTAAAGAAAATTCTAATTCTGAATATTCCTTAAAAAATCATGGACATGGAAATAATCATAGTGAGTCAAGTAACTTAGGCCTGGAAAGACATACACCAAACAATGAAGAGTATAGGTTTGAGATTTTCTATGTGAATGTTCTAATTGGAGTACCTCTTCTGGTCAAAACATTAAATCAAGATTTTAGGGAAGAAGAATAGATCACAGGTGTTATAAAGATGAGGGAGGAGAATAATCAGAGTGACTGTTCAAGTGGGAAGTGTAATAGAAGGTGAGGGCACTCAACACACATAAACAGACACACACATACACAGATACACATCTAAATGAAGTGATCCTTTGTGGAGAGATAATGACTTTAAACAGATGTCATTTGTTATAAAAACAATCAAATCAACAACAACAACACCAACAACAACAACCCAGTGCCAGATGTAGGCCATCTTCCTTTTAGTGATTGATCAAGAGGTTCCATAGACCACCCAAACAATATAAGCCATTCCCATTGCTCTATGTTTTGCAACTAGAACTTGATCAGAGACACTATTGCTAAAGACAACACATACTTATGTCACATGACATGGAAGCATCTCAAGCTGGCACTGACCTCTAGGATTCTTTCTTACTAGCTATTTTTCATAGTACCAGAAAGTGTTGTGAAGGCTGCTGGGAAGAAAAGTAATCAATAGTAATCTAGATGTGAGGAGTGCAAGCTGCAATAATGAATGGTCTGGTGAGATAGACATATTATGCTATACTGGAATGGAGTATGCATAATCAATAGTTTTCTGATGAGACTTAAGGATTGATCCATTCTAATAAATTCATGGATAGCACTGTAACATGACCATAAACCCACAGCTGAGGAGATCATAGAACCTAGGGGAGAAACTACTGCTATTATTTTACCAGATGATAAAGTATTAAACTACCTTTTTGAGATTTATGTTTGTGTCCCTATGGGGTATGCATACACAATGAGAAATGTGAACCCAGAAGATTATGTAAAAGTATTATATCTACTGTGGCATAATGTGGCTCTGGGACAGGGTGGTCCCTCAGAATGACATTGAACATATTTGCATTGCTAGTATTTGCATTGCATGGCTTCTTTTCAGGGCTGCTAGTCAGCACATGCTTAAAGAAGTTGCTTTCAAACCAGTAATATGTTTTCTAGAACTAAGATTTTAGTAACTACCTTTTGAGTAAAATAATACATTCTCTTAATTAATTGATGACCATACTATATAAAAAAAAACCTGTACACAAAACCTTTATCATTATGATAATCTTTCATGATTGTTTTTTCCACTATTCATGCAGTCTGACAATGCTGTTTAGTAAAAAGAAATTATTAGTATTCAATAGTTTTTCTTCGGGCCATAAAAATAAATAGTATGTAGTATTTACTGAGAGTTTTACCCTTTTATCTAAAAAATGTTGAGTGAATTTCAAAGATAAAGTAAATTCAAAACTAAATGTTTTTATAATCAAAACACGATAGTTTTGCAATTGTTGTAGTTTTGCTTTCTATTGTAATAAAGTCCATGATTAAAAGCAACTTGAGGAAGAAAAGGATTTATTCTCCTTATAGTTTACAGCCCAGCCGGAACTCAGGGCATATACCTGGGGTCAGAAACAGAAGTAGAGACAACGGAGAAACTCTGCTTAAGGATTTGTCCTCTGGGTGTGCTCATCTAGTATATTAGGACTAAGTATCCAGGACTACCGAAGTAGGGATGGCACTGCTCATAGTAAGCTAGAATTTCATACATTAATTATTAATCGAGAAAACAACCCATAGACTTGCCCATAGGCCAATCTGATGGAGATAACTGGGCTCTCTCTTCCCAGATAACACTTTTTTTTCAAGTTGACAGAAGACTAACCACAACAGTTATAGTTAATAATCATTAACTCAAGGTAGTTCTAATATATACTTGCATTTTTATAATCATTTAGATGCTACTTGTATTCTGTATGGCCTCTGCAACTTTGTTTCTTTATTTAAAATCTTTTGCCACAACACATTTGTGTGTACTATCAAAACTAATCCTCATCAACATCTAAATACTAAATGAAATGCACTTTATGATATAACTAAAATTTGAAATTTATTGTTAGTGGGTTTGGATACAGGTAAATGTTAAGTTGAAAACTATTAATGTCATAAAATTAGGGTTCTTAAATATATTTTTTACCTTCTTAGTACAGAATTTCAAAATACAGTGTTTTAAAATTCATCTACTAGTCTAATTCATTAATATTTTTCTATACTGATTTAAAAGTTAATACTTTCATAAAATAGAAGATTTAGATTTATAGTAAATTTGAGCAGAAAGGAAAGTACCTATATTTTCCCTATGTTATTGAATGTGACAATTCCTCTAAAAGTAGTATTTTCAATCCTAACACTTAATGCAATGTATTTAAGTGAGTTTTTTTTAGAACATAACTAGATATTCTAGGTATAGTATGAAAGAAAATACTGCCCTCAAATAATCATAAAGTACCCTGTGTATTTGTAATAACTGTCATAAGGAAGACACCCTCCCCCAACACACAAAAACTTCCCTACCACTTTCTTCCTTCTGAAATTTAGGGCATTTAAGATTATTAATGAACTTCTATTTTATGTTATTAGAGGAAATATGTAGTTCACATATGAGTTTGTAATTGGTAGTTAATGATTTGCAAATTCTGATGTACTTATTTTCATCTATGTTCATCACTATAGTGTTGTATACAATCGATTCACTCACTGCCCTAGAGAATCCTCTAACTCTACATATACATCCATCTTTCTTCCATTCCTAAGAATCAATGAAATTTTCAAAAGCAATACACTATTTTAAGTAATTATTTGAGAATTTTATATAATGTATGTCAGAGAATAAATAACCTTTTAATGTTAATTTGCATCTAAAACTTTAGTTTTAAGATGTTTCCCTCTACTTTTGGGATTTTTCATCAAGACAATTATGATATATTTACACAGTTTCAATTGTTTCTTCTCAACTTTTATATATTTTAAGTTATTTTTCTGTTTTATTGCAATGAGGAAGGCAGACTTATGATACTAAATACATTTTGTGAAATGGTACATCTTTTTCTTCTTTCTTTATTATTTTTAATAGAATTTTAATTTCTCACCATTAAATATAATGTTGACTTTATTTTTCTAGACATTTTTAAAATATTTAAAGCATTTCTAACCTATCTTTTTATTTTAAAATTTTATTTATTTATTTATTATTAATTAATTAGTTAATTAATTAAATTTTTACACAACATATTTTATTCCCCCACCCCATCTCTGACTGTTCCACATCCCATACATCCTCCCCATCCCACTGTCTCCATGTGGATTACCCCCCCCCCCCCCCCCCCGCCCAACTCCACCTGACCTCTAAACTCCCTGTGGCTTCCTGTCTCTTGAGGGTTAGTTGCAACATCTATGAATAAACATAGACCCGGAAGTCCTCTAGTGTATGTGTGTTGGGGGCCTAATATCAGCTGATGTATGCTGCCTTGTTGGTGGCCCAGTGTTTGAGAGATCTCTGGGGTCCAGATTAACTGAGACTGCTGGTCCTCCTACAGGATCACCATTCTCAGATTCTTTCAGCCTTCCTTAATTCACCAACAGGGGCCAGCTGCTTCTTTCCATTGGTTGGGAGCAAATATCTGCATTTGACTCTTTGCTTATTGGGTCTTCTGGAGTGCAGTGATGCTAGGTCCCTTTTTGTGAGTGCTCCATAGCCTCTGTAATAGTGTCAGGCCTTGAGACCTCCCTTTGAACAGGATCCCACTTTGGGCCTGTCACTAGACCTTCTTTTCCTCAGGTTCCTTTCCATTTCCATTCCTGTAATACTTTCAGAAATGAACAATTATGGGTCAGAGTTGTGACTGTGGAATGGCAACCCCATCTCTCACTTGATGTCCTATCTTCCTGGTGGAGATGGACTCTCCCTACTGTCTGGCATTTCATCTAAGATCCCTCCCTTTGAGTTCTGAGAGTCTTTCACCTCCCAGGTCTCTGGTGCATTCTGGAGGGTCCCCCCAACCTCTTATCTCTCAAGGTTGCCTGTTTTCATTCTTTCTGCTGGCCCCCAGGACTTCAGTCCTTTCCCCTCACCCAATACCAGATCAGGTTTGCCTCTCCCCCCACTTCCCACTCCCCTTCCCCATCCATATTTTTCTCCCAGGTCCCTCCCTCTCTCCCTAATTGTGATTGCTTTCTTCTCTCTCCCAAGTGGGACTGAGGTGTCCTTACTTGGGTACTTCTACTTGTTGAGCTTTTTGAGTTCTGTGGACTGTCTTGGGTATTCTGTACTTTTTTTTTCTTTTTCTTTTTTGGCTACTATCCACACATTAGTGAGTACATACCATGCATGTCCTTCTGGGTCTGAGTTACCACACTCAGGATGAAACTTTCTAGTTCCATCCATTTGCCTACAAAAGTCAGGATGTCCTTATTCTTAATAGCTGAGTAGTATTCCATTGTGTAAATGAACCACATTTTCTGGATCTATGCTTCTGTCATGGGACATCTAGGTTGTTTCCAACTTCTGGCTATCACAAATAAGGCCACTATGAACATAGTGGAACACCTACCCTGTGGCATGGTGGGGTATATTTTGGGTATATTTCCAAGAGTGGCATAGCGTTAGCTTTATTTAATCTTTTTTTTTTTACATTCCAGATTTTATTCCTTCCTGGTCTGCCCTCTGACTGTTCCCCATACCATATTTCCTCCCAACCCCTCTGTCTCCAGCAGGATGTCCCTATCCTCCCAACCCACACCCCAACAGACTTCTAAACTCCCTGAGGCCTCCAGTCTCTTGAGGGTTAGGTACATATTTTCTGCCTGAACACAGACCCAGCAGTCCTCTGTTTTATATGTGTTGGGTTCCTTGTAACAGCTGGTGTATGCTACCTGGTTGGTAGTCCAGTGTTTGAGAGATCTTGGGGTTCCAGGTTAATTGAGACTACTGGTCCTCCTACAGGTTTGCTCTCCTCCTCAGCTTCTTCCACCTATTTCCTAATTTAACCATAGGGGTCAGCAGCTTCTGTCCATTGGGTACAAATATGTGCATCTGACTCTTTCAGCTGCTTGTTAGGGCTTTTGGAGGACAGTCATGATAGATCCCTTTTTGTGAGCGCTCCATAGCCTCAGTATTAGTCTCAGGCCTTGGGGCCTCCCCTTGAGCTGGGTCCCACTTTGGGCCTGTTGCTGGACCTCCTTTTTCTCAAGCTACTCTCCATTCCCATCCCTTCAGTTCTTTCAGACAGGAACAATTGTGGATCAGAGTTTTGACTGTGGGATGGCAATCCCATCTCTCAATTGAGGCTCTATTTTTTTTTTTCTGGATGTGGGCTCTACAAGTTCCTTTTTCTCAGTGTAGTGCATTTCATCTAAAGTTCTTCGCTTTGAGTCTTTAGAGTCTCTTACCTCCCAGCTCCCTGGTACATTCTGTAGGGTCCCCGCAACCTCCTACCGCCCAAGGTTACCTGTTTATATTATTTCTACTGGCCCTCAGGTCTTCAGTTCTTTTTCCCCATCCAATACCAGATCATATTCACCTCTTACTGCCCCCTGTTTCCTTTCCCTTCCAGGTCCCTCCCTCCTCCCATGTAATTGCTTTCTTCTCCCTCCCAAGTGGAATTAAAGCATCCTCACTTGATTCCTTCAACTTATTGACCTTTTTGAGTTCTGTGGACTGTATCTTGGGTATTCTGTACTTTTTTTTGGCTAAAATCCAACTACATACCATACATGTCCTTTTGGGTCTGAGTTACTTCACTTAGGATATTTTCTAGCTCCACACATTTGCCTGTTTTGATAAATTTTAAAATTATGAATGCGATTTTAGTTTAATTAAATAATGTTTGTGAACATCTTTAAAATTGCTCCTTTTTCTTCTTAAAGTCATATAAAACCATTCACTAGATCAGTTTGCATATTTCAATTAGATATTATTGTCTATATGTAATGCTTTTCAGAGTTGATATACTAATTATTTAGAGTTCTATAATTTTAATTCACCATTATAATATTTTAAACTTTGCATATATATATATATATATATATATATATATATATATATATATATAATGATGATATTTTAGATTTTTGGAAAAGACATGGTTAGAATGAATCAAAACCAAAACTATAAACCAAAACCACAGTTCTCCCACACACACACACTGGAATTTCTTCCTAGCAATATTAAGTGTAACAAACCAATTTTCTATGCAAGTCCCTGCAATATACTATTATGTTAAACATATAGTTTTTTAAAAATAGAAAACTAGATAGATTTAATATTTATTCAAGATCTCTTCTATCTTTTGAGTGAGAAAACATAAAAGAATGCATACAATCCATTCTATGCCATTACCTCACTGAAGGGAGAATGAAATAAGATTTCATTGAAATACTTTCATTTATGTTGAATACTGAAAGTGATATTAATTTTGTATTCAAAGAATAAATAGAAATCATCATAGGCATATGAAAAATATGTGAAATCTGAGGAATAAAAATTCCTGTTGCTTGTCCCTGGCTATAGAATAGTGGCAAAAGACTGTGAAATTAACACTGTGGTGTTGTGTTTAAAAGACCTAAAATTTACATCATTATACTGTTGAAAAATCTTTTTATTTTCTATTTTTATTATTTGAATCAATTTTTAAATTTACATATATTTTATTATATTTTCCTGTCCCCTTGTTCTTCCAGACCCTCTTCCCTTCCCTACCCACATAATTTTTTTTTCTAAAAGACCAACCAAACAAAAAAACATAACAACCGTAGAAACTCCCAAAACTAGTAAAATAAAACTATACCCAGAAAAACAAACAAACAAACAAACAAACAAACAAACAACAAAATGTACCCAAATAGAAGTACACACAAAATTTGTGAACAACCTCATTTGATGGTCAACTACTCCTGTGCCACGTACTTTGGTTCAGTCAGTTTGACAAAGCGAAAGCTGGGAAGCTGGCTCGTGAAGCAAAGAGTTCCAAGGAAACTCTCTTCCTGGAGTCTGGCACTCTCTTCCTAATCTATATAAACCACAAAATCAATTTTCTACTCCCGCGTTAGTCTAGTGTATGGATCCACGTGCTCTCTATTTAGTATTACCTTATTGTAAATGCCTTTTAAGATTGTATCCTGAATTAGCTAAAGCCTCTCCCAGTGTTCCAAGATCCCAGATAGCAGCAAGGAGCTTAACCTATTCAGTAACTAATTAAGCACTGCAATAAATCAAAGCCATTAACTCAGTTGTCTACAGTAAGAGACTAAAATTCTCACTGAGATAAAAATTTTATTACAGACTACATTCCATACCAAGAGTGAGTTTATATACTATCCTAATAATGAGGATTCTCCAGACAGGATAAAATTTAACAAGGCCTAGAGAATTTCGGTGTCAGTGACACTACATTATTCTTGAAGCTTGTCAAGAGTTAATAACCCCCTGGTGCTATTAACACTAAAGTGTAAAACTCTTGCTTGGCACAGGGCTGATCCGAGGCAGAGGCGCTAATCTCTAGTGTAAACATTTATCTGGTTCCTTTTGAAGTCACTCCTCTTGCATCTGGAAAACTTCAATATACCTTGCCTGTTATGATTTACAATTTATGATATTCGCTGTAATATAATTAGTCTAAAGCTCGATCAGAAGATTACATTCAGATTCTGCACAACCTCTCCTGTGTATGTCTGTTTGTCAAATTCATCCGACTCTTTGTCCACCTGCTCAAGAGACTTGTTTCACGCAGACAAAGGGGGGCCAGAGGGTCTGCGGCACTCCTGTTCATGAGATCTGTACTGTAGCAGTTTATATACACATGCATACCTCATATCTCTATTGGAAAGAACTGATTTTTCTTCTCTTAGTAGATATAACTGATAGTTCAGTTGTTAACTGTTCCCTTAGTGTCTAGGTTTTCCTTCCTTTCTTCCTTCCTTCCTTCCTTCCTTCCTTCCTTCCTTCCTTCCTTCTTTCATTCCTTCCCCAACTTTTAAAAAATAGAAATAAAAACTGTCAAATCAGGGTTGGACAAGACAGCATCAAGGGTAAGAAATGGTCAAAAAAATCCAAAGAAACAAGTCAATCATTTATTATTCAATCCAATCAATCAATCAATCAATCAATTAATCAGCCAGTCAACATATATTGTTTCACAGTGTGTTGGCACATGTAACTTTTTAATGTCCTACACTATTTCTAATTAAATATATCCATAATTTACCTTTATTTCTCATCTGCTTTCATAAAGAGAACTAATAGATATTATATACTTTCTCATAGTATTCTTTTCTTGTGTTTTCTTCCTGTTTTTGATAATGGCTTCTTATCTCACCTAATATATAATGATTATGGTGTTTTCTTTTTTTTTTTTTTTTTTTCATCCTTTGCCAGAGCAGCAGGTGCTCTTTTTTTTTTTTTTTTTTTTTAAAGATTTATTTATTTATTATATGTAAGTACACTGTAGTTGTCTTCAGATACACCAGAAGAGGGCACCAGATCTCATTACGGGTGGTTGTGAGCCACCATGTGGTTGCTGGGATTTGAACTTCAGACCTTCGGAAGAGCAGTCGGGTGCCCTTACCCACTGAGCCATCTCACCAGCCCCGATTATGGTGTTTTCTTTCCATACTCTTCTCAGTTCTTTCCCATTTCTCCTTCCATCTGGATCCACTCTTTTTCTCTTTCTTTCATTAGAAAATAACAGACTTCTAAAAATAATACTAATAAATATAACAAAATAAAATGTAAAACAAACAATATTACACTGAAGATGGACAGAATAAACCAGCAAAATAAAGAAAGCCTAATAAAAGATACAAGAATCAGAGACCTACTCAATAGCACCTTTTAAAAACATTAAATTGTAAGTCATAATCTATGTGCCAATGACCTGCTGCAGACCCACACAGGCCCCGTGCAAACTTCCTCAGTCTGTGTGTTCACATAAATTTTGCTTATGTTGATTTTTCTTGTTGTATTGGTGTCTTCCATTCCTCCTGGTTCTTAAACTCTTCAGGGTCTTTCCTTGAACTCTGTAAGGAGGAATTTGATGGATATGTCTCATTTAGGACTGAGCCTTCGAAGGTCTCTTACTTTATGCCTAATGTCTGTCTGTGGATCTCTGTATTTGTTTCTATCTGCTGCAGAAGGAAGCTTTTTTGATGATGGGTGAATTAAAAACTGATCCATGTGAATATCATTAGGAGTCATTTTATCACTGCATTTTTTCTTTCTTTTCTTTCTTTCCTTTCTTTTCTTTCCTTTCTTTCCTTTCTTTCTTTCTTTCTTTCTTTCTTTCTTTCTTTCTTTCTTTCTTTCTTTCTTTCTTTCTTTCTATTTTGGACCAGACTTATTTGGTTTTACCATATGACCCTGGGCTATATAGTCTCAGGTTCTTGTTCACCTAAGCAGTGGCAGGAATGGTTTCCATCTCTTAGGGTGAGCCTCGAGTCAAATTAGTTATTGGTTGGTTACTCCCAATAACAATGTGCCACCATTTCCCCAGCATATCTTGTAGGCAGTACACTGTTGTAGATAAAGTATTTGTGGGTGGCTTGATATTTACACTTCTCTTTTAAAAGCATCTTCAGTACCAAAGACAATGGGAAGTAGGAGATAGAGATTTATGTAGGCATCACCTCAACATCTTTATGCTTAATGAGTTGTCTGGGTATTATCTTAAACAATGAGCACTTTCAGTTTGTATAGAGCAATCTATAAACTTGGCAACATTCTGAGTTTGGGGGATTCATGTTGAGACTCTTTGGCCAACAACTTAATTAGATGTAACCCAATCCCAGTACTGGAAGTTTCATTTGGTGACAAGAAATGTCCAGTTGAGAATCATTCTCCTCCATTATTTGGTGATCGCATTTATATTTGCTTCATGTGTATATATTTTAGAAAGCTTCTAATGAATTAAGCCTCCACACTACCCCTCAATAGATACCTTTTAGCTGTCTCTCCCTGTATTCCATACAACTCATATCCTCCCCATTTGATCCTCCTAGTCTAGTCTCCGTTCATCCATAATTATCTGTTTTATTTTCCTATCTGTTCCCTTTACTTTCTTTCTCTATATCTATCCTGTTATTCTACAGATTGTAGATTGAATATTATTAAATTGGCAGCCATTATCTTCACATAAGTGAATGCATATGACATTCATCTTTTCGAGTCTGGTATACCTCACTCTGGAAGTTTTCCATCTGGTTCCATCCATTTGCCTACAGATTTCATGATGTAATTTTTTTAGCAATACTCAATTGTGCAAATATATTATTTTTTTATTCATTCCTCTGTTGAGTGACATCTAGCTTATTTGCAAATTCTGGTTATTGTGAATAGAGCAGCAATCAACATGGTTGTACAAGTGTCTCTATGGTAGGATGAAGCAGCTACCACAAGAGTCGTATAGGTGAATCTTGAGGTAGATTAATTCCCATCTTTCTGAGGAATCACCATACTAATTTTCATAGTGGGTGTGGTGTACAACTTTGCACTCCCACCAGCAAAGGATGAGTGTTCCTCTTATACCACATTCTATCCAGAATGAGCTGTCACTGTTTTTTGTTAATTTTAGCCATTCTCATTATGTGAGATGAATATTCAAAGTGCTTTTGATTTGCTTTTCCCTGAGAAAATAGAAGTTGACCATTGTTTTACTCTTTTTTTAATTAGATGTTTTGCTACATCCACTCCAGTGAAGTCTGTTTGACAGGTCGAGAGGCCTGGAAGCACTCACCAGGCAAAGAGTTTCAAGGAAACTCAACCTCCTGGAACCTTGGCATTCTCATAACCCATATACTCATACCCTATCCCCACGTTACTCTGGTATATGGATCCACATGCTCTCTTTCAGTATTGTTTTATTATAAATGCCTTCAAAGAAAGAATTCTGACATAGGTAAGGGTCCACCAGTGTTCAATGTACTAGAAAATCCTTGAAGCTCATGAGCTTGGAATTCAGTAGGAATTCAGTAAGAATGTTGCCTATTCAGTAACATTCAAATTTACTTCTAGTAGAGACAGTGAAACTAATTAGGCATTACAAAGAACTGAGCTAGAATATCTCAGGGCTAGTCTGCAGAGTGAGTACTTAGGACAGTAGCCAGTCTCACCCAAACAAAGGAATACACAATGGCCTAGTGAATGGGTAGGTTTACCATAAAAGAGTTAGGGAATCCCCCTGGGACAGATTTCTTCCCTAGGCCCAAAGAAACAGCATAAATCAGGCATTTACTAAGAACCCCTGGTGGTGGGCTTAACAATAGACTAGCATTTACTTAGTGGTAAATAGGACCTGGCCCCAGCCATCTTTTGATGTTTACATTCCTTTTGTATTGTGTCACTGTAACTCAGCTGATGAGTCTCTCCTTGTTTCTTGTTACTCTTCTGTATAAAAAATTTGATGCTCGATTTGAAAAATTACACTCAAATTCAACACGTTCTCTCATGTAGTATTTGGTTGTCATTCGCTGATTCCTTGCCCACCTGAAACTAGAGACCCGTTCCATGAAGATAGGAGACCCAAAAAAGGGGTAAGTCTCCAGCAATGTTTCTTGGTTTACATTTTAAATGCTATCCCCTTTCTTAGTTTCCTCTCTGAAATTCCCCTATACCCTCCCCCCTCCCCTGCTCCCCACCCACCCACTCCCACTGGCTGGCATTATCCTATACTGGGGCATGGAATCTTCACAAGACCATTTTAAAAAGTGTTTCTTAGATATTTTAAGTTTCCTCTATTGAGAATTTTGTTTAGAGTTGTTCTTCATTTTATAATAGGGCTACTTTCTTTAAATGTAGCTTCTTGTGTGCTTTATATGTTTTGGATGTTACCTACTATCAGATGTGTATTTGGTGAAAATCATTTTCCATTTTCTAGACTGCTGCTTTGTCCAATTGATACATCCTTTGCCATGTGGATTCTTCTAAGTTTCACGAGGTCTATTTAATAATTGATTATCTTAGTATCTATGCAAACCTATTCTGCTAAAAAAATTTAAAAAAAAAAGTTCTGTTCTTCTGTGCCAGTGAGCTCAAAGCTTGTTCCCATTTTTTTCATCTATTAGATTGAGTGTATATGGATTTATGTCTTTTATCCATTTAGAGTTCATTTATATGCAACCATCCAGGTTGGCCATCATTATTCATTGAATATACTCCTTCCTTCCAGAATGTATATGGCCTTCATATGAAAAATGAGGTGTCCATTGGTATATGGATTTCCATCTGGGTCTTGCATTCAGTTCCACTTATCAGTGTGTCTGATTTCCTGCTATTACACCTTTTTTAAAGCATGCTTTTTAGTGTAATTTGAAATTAGAGATGGTAATGCCTCCCATAGTTCTTTTATTATTCAGTATTGTTTTAGGTATATGGGGTTTTTGTGTTTTCATGTGAACCTAAAAATTTCCATGATTTGTGAAAATTTTGTTAGAATTTTAATAAGAATTTCAATGAAACTGTAGATTGCTTCTGGTATGATGACAATTTGAGGACTTGAGATCCTTCTATCTGCAGATATCTTCTTTCATTTATTTCACAGAGACTTGAAGTGTTTTCATCATACAAGTCTTTTACTTGTTTGTTTAGAGATACTCCCAAGAAACTTTATATTATTCAAGGCTATTGTGAAAGGTGTTATTTCCCTGATTTTCTTTTTTTGTTTGTTTTGGGTTTTTTTGTTTTTTTGGTTTTTTTTTTGTTTGTTTTTGTTTTGCTTTGTTTTGGTTTTTTTCGAGACAGGGTTTCTCTGTATAGCCCTGGCTGTCCTGGAACTCATTCTGTAGACCAGCCTGACCTTGAACTCAGAAATCTGCCTGCCTCTGCCTCCTAAGACACCTGGCTTCCCCCCACCCCCCGATTTTCGTTTGAGAATGTTTGTCATTTGTATATAGGAGGGCTACTGATATTTATTAGTTTGTTTTGTATCCAGAACCTTGCTGAATTTATTTGCTGTAGGAGTGTCCTGGCAGAACTTTTTGGCTCAGTTATGTATACAATCATATTCCAATCTTCCTTCTGTTCATAATATTAATTCAATACAATTTTGATGAAAGAATGTGGTACAAACTGACAAACTAGTAGTAATTCATTATTACATTCTTGCATAAGTAGTTACCTAATAATGGTTACATTGCTTACAGCCTTCTTCCTCCAGAGACAATATTTTTTTTGGCATTCTTTATTATTTTATTTTTTATATAATGAGTATGATATGTGCAATACAACTTATGTCATTATAACAGAACCTCATGCTTGAATTTGTGTTTTCAGGAATTTCATTTACTTTATTCAATATCTACTAGTATGTTTTTTTTTTTGTTTTCCTTTGAAATTAATTATAAGTGAAATATACCCAAATATTTTAGATATTAGGATTTTGATCAGATTATTTCCAGAATTGCCATTTATCCATTTGGAGTTCATTTCTATTCAGTGTGATAAGTATGAATGTAGTTAGTTAGATTCTTCTACAAGCACCATTCAGGTTGACCAGCATTGAGGATTCTCTTTTTTCCAATATATATATATGACCTTCATATGATGAGGTGTCCATTTTTATGTGGATTTCTATACCATGCTTTGTGTGCCTAAGCAAGAAGATAACTTTTGGAAGTAGAAAGCCTTTTTCCATCTTTACACAGGTTGAGGGGGTAAAACTCAGGTCTTCAAGCTTTCATAGAAATCCCCTTTATCCACAAAGCCATCTTGCAGGCCTTACAATATTTTTAAACTATTTTTATTTTGGAATCTGAATCTGACTTTGATACTTGTATTTCCCGTAGACTGTTCTTGGATCAATAATTCAGGATATTCTTTGGCATTTATGGAAAATATGAATGATTTAGATATAGGATATTTGTCTTTAAATTGAGAATTATATAATGTCATAGCTTTCTCATAAAATGAAATGAGAATTCATGAGATGATTAATAAAATAATTGATCTATAAAAGTAGCTAGAATAAGACTACCCAATGTCACAAAAGAAGTGACTAATAAGAATAGGCTAATGACAATTTCATTTTGAGGTAGCTTTATATTGAATTAGTATTTTACAACTATCAAAAAATTCCATAATTTTTTTCTTATAATCCATAAATCAAAAGTTCTAGTTCAGTAATTTTTCTCCATAAATATTATTTTCAGAGCTTTTGATGAGAATATAAAGCTGTTGGCGACTAATTATCCTTTATTTCAATTAAAAATCAAATGAATAAAATCAAAAGTTTCAAACTATAATGCTAAAAACCTTTCCTTTGAGCAAGATTTTGCCAATACAAGCTTGCACAGGAAACTGTGAATTGATTCTAAACATTTCAAGAAATCTCTAACAACCTTAGTCTATCAGTCTACCCAAAAGTAAAGTAAGAATACATTTTTTATGCTAGGAATCATACTAGTCCTTGACATACCTTAAAATGTGTAATTTCGTTATTCCAGATGAATTTGCAAATTGCCACAACTCTGTGAAGAATTGAGTTAGAGTTTTTATGGGGATTGCATTGAATCTATAGATTGCTTTCAGCAAGATTTTTACTATAATTAATCCTGCCAATCTATGAGTATGGGAGATTTTTCAGTCTTCTGAGATCTTCAATTTCTTTCTTCAGGTTTGAAGTTCTTATCATACAGATACTTTACTTCTTTAGTTAAAGTCACACCGTTTTAAAGGGTGTTATTTCCCTAATACTATTCTCAACAATAAAAGAATTTGTGATAGAATCACCATCCCCAAACTCAAGTTGTACTACAGAGAAATTGTGATTAAAAACTGCATGGTAGTGGTACAGTGACAGACAGGTAGATCAATGGAATAGAATTGAAGACCCAGAAATGAACCCACACACCTATGGTCACTTGATCTTTGACAAAGGAGCTAAAACCATTCAATGGAAAAAAAAGACAGCATTTTCAACAAATGGTGCTGGCTCAACTGTTGGTTACCCCGAAGAAGAATGTGAATTGAGCATTCTTATCTCCTTGTACAAAGCTCAAGTGTAAGTGGATCAAGGAACTCCACATAAAACCAGGGACACTGAAACTTATAGAGGAAATAGTGGGGAAGAGACTCAAGGATATTGCTACAGGGGAGAAATTCCAGATCAGAACAGCAATGGCTTATGCCGTAAGATCAAGAATCGTCAAATGGGACCTCATAAAATTGCAAGGCTTCTGTAAGGCAAAGGACACTGTCTATAGGAGAAAACACTAAATAACAGATTGGGAAAAGATCTTTACCAATCCTAAATCCGATAGGGGGCTGATATCCAATATATATAAAGAACTCAAGAAGTTTGACTCCAGAAAACCAAATAACCCTATTAAAAATGTGGTACAGAGCTAAACAAAGAATTCTAAACTGAGGAACACCGAGTGGCTGAGAAGCATGTAAAAAATGTTCAATATCCTTAATCATCAGGGAAATGCAAATCAAAACAACCCTGAGATTCTACCTCACACCAGTCAGAATAGCTAAGATCAAAAACTCAGATGACAACAGATGTTGGTGAGGATGTGGAGAAAGAGAAACACTCCTCCACTGCTGGTGGGATTGCAAGCTGGTACAAACTCTCTAAAAATCAGTTTGGCAGTTCCTCAGAAAATTGGACATAGTTCTACTGGAAGATATGGTAACTCCTGGGCATATACCTAGAAGATATTCCAACTTGTAATAAGGACACATGCTCCACTATGTCCATAGCAGCTTTATTTATAATAGCCAGAAGCTGGAAAGAACCCAGATGCCCCTCAACAGAGGAATGGATACAAAAAATGTGGTACATTTACACAATGGAGTACTACTCAGTTATTAAAAACAATTAATTCATGAAATTCTTAGACAAATGGATGGATCTGGAGGATATCATCCTGAGTGAGGTAACCCAATCACAAAAGAATACACATGATATGTACTCACTGATAAGCAGATATTAGCCCAGAAGCTCAGAATCCTTCTTAGAATGGGAAGCAAAGTATCCTTGGAAGGAGTTACAGAGACAAAGTTCATAGTATAGACTGAAGGTATGAACATCCACTAGCTGCCCCACCTGGAGATCCATCCTATAAACAACCACCAAACCCAGACACACTATTGCAGAGGCCAACAAGAGCTTGATAACAGGAGCCTGATATAGCTGTCTCCTAATAGGCTCTGCCAGTGCTTGACTAATACAGAATTGGATGGTCACAGTCATCCACTAGATGGAGCACAGGGTTCTCAATGAAGGAGCTAGAGTAAGTACCCAAGGAGCTGAAGGGGTTTGCAGCCCCAGAGGAGAAACAACAATATGAAATATCCAGTAACCCCAGAGCTCCGTGGAACTAAACCACCAATCAACGAAAACACATGGAGGAACTCTTGTCTCTAGCTGCATATGCAGTAGAGGATAACCTTATTGGTCATCAGTGGGAGGCAAGGCCTTTGGTACTGTGAAGGCTCTATGCCCCAGTATAGGGGAATGCCTGGGCCAGGAAGCAGGAGTGGGTGGGTTGGGGAGTAGGGGGAGTGGGGAGAGAATAGGGAATTTTTGGAGGGGAAACTAGGAAAGGGGATAACATTTGAAATCTAAAGAAAGAAAATAATTTTTTAAATATTCACTAAGAAAAAAATAAAATATTGTTTTAAAAAATATGTAATTTCCTTTAGTGTGATAAAGTAGAAGAGTTGAAAATTTCAGATGTCTTCTAAACATTGATTCTAGAAGATTATGCTAGTGATCTACAAATTTATACAAAGGTAAGTCATATAAGCTAAAGGCAAAAATATGGTGTATGGAAATTTATTTCTTTTTGTTATACTTAAGTCTTTAGTAGCAAACCAATATGTACATAAAAGAATTAAGAGAATATGTTAAAAAAATCAAAGATTTACCTTTGCCTAACCAATCAACTTTATAGGGCAGTCATTGTGCCATATTTTCTGTTCAAAGAATATAAGCAATATATGGGTTCAATTTATTGGCATGAAAGAAATAGATTTTTCATAGAAAAGAAAACATAAGAAGCAGTTGGATACTGCTCTTGAGACCATAAAGTAGCATTTATTTGCTGTTCTTTATGGTAAAGCCTACAGTCGATTTCTTCAGCCTTCCATACCACTCACTGTATAAAGGCAAAGAATATGCAAGGCTAAATTTTCTATGTGCACCTGAATCCTTTAATCTTCAGTTATCGATGTGAAATACTCAATACTTATGTGCCAAACTTTACCAATGGTTATCAAAATGATATTTGAGGGAAAATAGATATTTGTGGTGAAAAATGAAAACGAAACCTTCACCTGTGATGCACCTGATCCTGACCCTGAGGTTTGGGGGTAGACAATGATCAAAATCACTTACCTTTTTGCATTGATTAATTTTTTTAAAGTGTATTATCTAATGTCAAGGGAAATGTAAAATATTTTGTCATTAACTTAGGAGGTCACATGAAATTTCGCATCGTATTTATAATTAGATTCGACCTTGCAATAAGAAATGATTCATATTTGTAATCTTTAGTTTTCACATTTGGTCAAAGTGTAAGATTGATAAATGGTACAGGGACACACAATTAATACAGAATGTTTATAGCTTTTAGAACTGAAAACACTGAAATATTTTATCAAGAAACTGCTTTAGTGAACCACTGATGGAACAGAATGAAGGCAATGTACGACTGATGCTTTATTCATAATTGTGTTTCTTGCCCTGATAAACAATGTATCTAGTGCCATCTACTAACTATCTCCTCTCATATTTTTGTTACTGAGGTTCCTGGATGTACATAATAGTGCTTCACATAGTTAAGACAAGGCAAATGACCTAGAAAAATCTGATAAGTATAGAAATATCTTTTTGTTTTGAAAGAAATGAGTATCATTATCATAATCTCTAAACCTAATCATTGACTCAGGTGGGCAATTACCTGGGGGAAAATTGTCTTCAGTGTTGGGTAGTGATAATACCAATAAAAAAGTCACATACATCAAACATTGCATGACAGATAGTGTCACTTTGTGAGAAACAAACTCCTTTGAGTGATGTGCTATTCTGTGACATATGGAATTTAGACCTGATTATTTATTAAAGGAGTAATGAAGTAGAAAGGAGAAAAAGTGAGAGAGCAAGAACTGGAAAGGAATTTCTTACAAATCATGTCATTGTAAAAGTATCAAATAAGTATTAAATAAGTATAAGAGGTAAAATGTTTATATGAGCAGAGAAAATGATAAAATGCTAAGTATTCACAGTGGGTGGGTAGGGGATTGGGGGGTGGGTATGGGGGACCTTTGGGATAGCATTGAAAATGTAAACGAGGAAAATACCTAATTAAAAAAAAAGAAGTCATAAAAAATTGCTAAGTATTCTATCAACATACTTAAAAATATGATTAAAAAGTCATGATGGACTTATTTTCATGCGTTTCTGGGGTTGTTTGTAAGCCAGCTTCTCTCTTGAGTCCACCCATTGCCCCTTACATCCCTTACCCAGTGCCTGGCCTGTTGTGGGCACTCAATAAATATTAAACAATTGTGGTACAAACTGCTTTCAAACACGTGAAATTCACAGAAATCAATCATATTGTTCTTATCATTTAAAATTTATTGAGGGTCAACAACAAGACTTAATCTACATGTGCAAATTAATCACACATCACACAAATCATTAAACAAAGTTGGATCAAGTAGGCCTTTAGTTTTACTCTATTGAATTTTTAAAGGTTAAATTTGACATATCAGGAAATATAAATACAATTATTAAGATATGGAGGATTGTCTCAGAAATCACTGTTCTCAGATATCTTTAACAATCTCTTAAAACTACAGGATAAATCTACAATAATTTCACAAAGCAGATTAAAAAACAATATACACGCGTAGATAATGGAAGTCTACTGCAATAGAGGAAAGTAATGTACCACATACAAAGGACTTGTTTTCCATCTGCTCTGACAAATTTCCAAACGTTTACAATTATATGGTAACAGTATTTTCAGAATCACATCCAATCCAAAGAAAAACAGAAATCCTTCAGGTACTATATACAGATTAGATTACTCATGAGGGTTGCAATGTTTCCAAATCTATGGCAAAACTGAATTTCTTTTTAGAGGAAACTAAAAACGTTGATACAGTTTTGATCTATACTCTCCAATTTTACCCTTCATAAATTGAGTAATTTTGTTTAAATTCATATTCTTAGCTAATTAGATATCAAATGTTTTTTAAAAATAATTGTCATGTTTCAGATTAATTGGTTTGTAAAGTCATACTTATTTTCTTTCTTTTTTCTCATATTTATTTTCTTTCTTTTTTTCTCATATTTATTTTCTAAGAGGATAGAACACTATGCTTAATAACTCCGTGATCACTTTTAGACTATCTTTGAGGTATTGAACTGTTCATAAGCATTTAAGATTATAAAGTATGGTTTTCAATCAAATGTTATAATTAAAAAATAGGAGGTTTCCTTGACAAATTCTCCTAAAAATAACAATGTATTACTATAAAACATATATCATTTAATAGCTTTTGGTCAGATTATTTTCATGTGCAAAAAGTATTAGCCTTTTGTAGTTCCCAAACTTTGTAAATATGTTCTAAAAGCTAGGATAAGGCATACTTTCCTGAATATGGCATATCATTTGACCTAATTAAATAATTATTTAATTTTTCTTCCATTTGACATTGTTAATAAGTTCTTACTTAACTTATGTGCAGTTAGTAAACTTAACTATAATTTCCATATTCTTTCCATATACCATTCACCACACGGGACTTTTCCTTGATGATTTCTACTTTTAAATATATAAGGGAAAGGCTTAATCTAACTTCTGAAATAATTTCATACCTTCAGTGTTAGAACTTTGACTTGTAGACCATTCCTTTAGCTTCACACTGTGTTCGGCACAAGTTATTAAATTCTCAGTCAGCTAATATTCCTTTCTTGACATTTTTCTCTGTGTTTGCAATCAACTAACCTTTTGTAAAATTGAGTACTTGCTGTTTATAGGCCACAGTGATAGGCTCTTAGAACAAATTCTAAAGAAGACATCAATAATGTCATGGACCAAGTGAGTGAATAAATAACTACTTGTGAATGATTACTTCATAGCTATTTTTTCCACTTTTTCCCTGTTGCAGAGCAACATACTCCAAGCTTATCACTGAGACCCAGAAGAATTGTGTTAATTGGTCTCTTCTTGTACATCACAGCACTTCCTGAGAGTGGGTGTTTTGCCTCCCTCCACTAGTACTAAGAAAATCACATCCCTCTGTTCCTTCTGAAAAAGAATGAAGTGGTATTTAAGACTGTGGGTCTATTTTGAAAAAGAACACATTCAAAAAACCATATAATCTCAGTAAATTAAATTCAACAAACTAGTAATTTTCAGTAATGAGCATTACATCAATGAACTACAGTCCACTCTTTCAAATACATCATGAGAATTATAGTGACACAGAACATGTGTGATATTTTTATTTTTGGCATGCTGGTTCTCCCCGTAAGCACAGCCATATCAGGTGGAGGAAACATGTTGTAAGAACCATACTACATATAACCTTGTTATTGGTTTCCTAATCAAATGGCTTTTAAATGTAGCGATATACAAAATCTTTCTTAACTCTCAAATCTATTATGTATCCAACATAAGATCTGCATGAGAAAAATAAAAATAAACCACTATAAATTAAAATAAAAATCACATTTATTTTAGTTCTGTAGCTCTTAGGCCTTCAAGTGATCAAAGCTCTTCTTCTCAATTAGACTCACTGGAAATTAATTCTACCTTTTCCAAATAATGTACTTCCTATAATGTAAAGTAGTGCTGAGTTAATTTATTCATGCATAGCTGGGATGCATCTACATCAAGATGTTCAATGTGCACAAATAGATTGAGGCCATACTGCATATTGAAATCTGATAGGAATTAGAACAATCATGGTGTATTCAATAAAGATTTCCACAAGTTAAAACTTAAATGAGTGAAAAATGAATCTCTGATGATATTTAATTAAATATAAACTCATTTTGTATAATGAATATTTCCAAAGCTAGCTAAACCTACCCACATAAAAGTGAAAAGACAACAGAGTCTTAAAACATCCTCTTAGGAATAAATATTAGAATTCCATCATGAAACATAGAGCAAAGTAGGTTTGTTTTTGTTTTTTGTTTTTACATGGAATATCCTGGCTTTAATCATGTCTTAAAATACCTATTTTAATCATCAAGTATTTGTGTTAGCTATACCAACAAAGGAGCATTATATTTAAATATATTATTTTCTTTTATATTTGTACTTTAATATATGAGAGTGCACTGTCCCAATTAAAATCAAAATCTTTTATAAAAATTATAACAATAATTGTACTTCATTTTATATAAGCCAACAAACAAAAAACCCGAGTTTTCATAAGATTAAAAATGTAAGTTTAGGAAAATTATAGTAAAATTCACCTGAAATAATAAGTTCACAAACTAATGGGCCATTGTCCATTTGAGAAAACATCAATGAGTTAATAAAAGTGATACTTTCAGAAATAAACAGTCAGTATTCCTGTCAATCATGTTAGGTACCATTGTATTTATTGTGTTGTCTCTATTATTAGCCAGTGTACTTTTAACATGTTATAGTGATTTAAAACATCCTGCTAGGGTGGGGATGTTGCTTAATTTTGCGCTATTTGCCTGGCATGCTTTAGACCTTGATTAATAAAACAAACAAGCAACAAAAAGCAAAGCAAGTTCTGATAAATAATTTTTATGTCTAGAAGACAGAAAATCATGAAGCTTGGTGAATTAAAGTATGCTTTGACAACTTATCAAAATTGTTTTTATGAAAAAAGACCTAAATGTGAATATATACAATTTGGGCCTTTATAGTTTGTTTCACTCTTTATACATATAACTTTTTATTTGGGCTACATAATACCTAAGTGAGAAAAGCAGATTGGAAATGATTGTCTTCATTTTGGCTTAAGAAATTTACATTCTGAAAGCTGTATAAATGAGCAAGCCAAAACACAATGCTGTGTTTGTGCTCTATATTTCAAACACTAACAAAGACATTTTGTTTAGATCGAGCTGCTTGAAATATTGCATTGCCTCTTAAAATTGTGGATGGTAACCAGACACCAAAATAAGGACAAAAGCTTTAATGATATAACTATCATATTATTGTCATTTTTCAAAGCTCCCAAATCCTTAATATTTTTATTTAGTTGAGTTTTAAGAAAAGGCACAATATCATTTTCAATGATTTAAGACAGTGGTCAAGAGCATGTTTAAAGCATATTGTAGAGAGATAATGTGGTATTACGGTATAGTGATACATAGTGAGATATATGTGTGTGTGTGTGTGAGTGTGTGTGTGTGTGAGTGTGTGTGTGTGTGTAAATCTTTCATGACCTTACAATGTATCACAATAAATTTTCAGGCCTTTTGGGTGAATCAACCATCAAAGTCATCATAGCAACTCTAATAACTTTTATGCCCCAGTGTCTTAATACAACAAATTATTTTTAAAGCAATATAAATTATTTTTTCATAAATAGGATTGAATTGGACTGTTATCTCTGAGGTGGTATGAAAAAAAAAAAGCCAGACAGAAAAAAAAAGCGTCTACCAGTCATCTAGCTCATCTTCTTCTTATCACTCTTCAGCATGTCTGATGATGTAAGGAAGCAGTTTGTACAGATTTTCTGTTCTGAATTATACTCAAAGCTTGATGCACAATAGTAAAACAAGGTCAGATAGTTACCCCCATCCTCCCTGTACTGAGAAAAATGCAAGGAGTTTGCTATGGAGCAAGAGCTTTAAAGGTTATTGTCTTCTGCCTGTCTGAATCCAGTTTTCCTCCTCATGTAGTTTTCTTTCTAAAGAAGATAATGTCAACCTGCTTCACTTTTTTTTTTACCTTGCTCGACTGTCTTGGCTTTCTCTTCTTTCTTTCCATGCAGGGCTGCAAAGCAAAGATAAGGTTTAAATAAGGGTTCCAATCTGAAATGTTTATTCTACACATAAAAGCATTTGGGGAGGCATTCAATACCAAATATTGCTTCTAAACAAGCTATTCTCAAATACTTTTAAAAATACTTCTCATCTCTTTATAACATAATTTAAATCTGGGTTAAATCTAATCTTAAGGAATTAGAACAAAAGCAAAATGCAGAAATCCCTTCACTCTCGAGGCTAATTCTTCCACACTCTTTTCTATTTTATTCCTTTATTCTGTGCTTTGATAAACAAGCTACAAAGAATAGCACTTGACAGGACTATGATTGACTTAAACTCAGCTTATGGCTGTAGTCACTTAGTGTCATACAAATGTCACTAAGATACTTCTTAAAATTCAGATTTAGCATGTCTTAATCAACTGAAAGGACCATGTTGTTATGCTTGAAATGCATTAAAGTATTAAATAAACCCATTTTACATCACAAGTAGCCAAAGAGAGATCTGTGAAAGCATTACACTCTGATTCAAATTTTCTCTAAGATTTATGGCTCTCGGTGGAAGATTTGCAGTCTACCGAGTTAAATATGAAATAAGCAGAAATTTTCATATGAACTCAGTGCCTGCAGCTGAAGTAACTGATTTAAGAAAGAATCTTCAGAGAATTTGAGCAACAGCTAGATTTTATTTTTCATAAAAAAGAAACAAACACTTTGTATTAAAATTATCTTCCAACATGAGAATATTTTTATTAGATATTTTCTTTATTTACATTTCAAACGTTATCACCTTTCCTGGTTTCCCCTCTGAAAAACACCCTCCCCATATCCTAACCCCTTCCCCCGCTCACCAACATACCACTCCTGCTTCCTGGCCCTGGCATTCCCCCATACTGGGGCATAGAGCCTTCATAGGACAAAGAGCCTCTCCCACTATTAATGTAGGATTAGGCCATGCTCTGCTGCATAAGTAGCTGGAGCCATGTGTCCCACCATGTGTGCTTTTTGGTTGGTGGTTTAGTCCCTGGGATCTCTGGGAGAACTGATTAGTTCATATTGTTGCTCCTCCTATAGGGTTGCAAACCCTTTCAGCTCCTTAGGTCCTTTCTCTAGCTCCTTCATTGGGGATCTTATGCTCAGTCCAATGGATGGCTGTGAGCATCCACTTCCCTATTTGTCAGGCACTGGAAGAGACTCCCAGAAGAGAGCTATATCAGGCTCCTGTCAGCAAGCACTTGTTTACATCCACAACAGTGTTTGGGTTTGGTAATTGTACATAGGATGGATCCCCTGGTGAGTAAGCCTTCTTCAGTCTCTGCTCCACACTTTGTCTCTGTAACTCCTTCCATGGGTGTTTTGTTCCCTACTTCTAAGATGGATCGAAGTAACCACAAAATGGTCTTCCTTATTCTTGAGTGTCCTGTGATTTGTGAATTGTATCTTGAGTATTACGAGCTTCTGGGCTTGTAGGCTAATATCCACTTATCAGTGAGTGCATATCATGTGTGTTCTTTTGTGATTGGTTTACCTCACTCAGGATGGTATCCTCCAGATCTATCCATTTTACTATGAATTTCATAAATTCATTATTTTTAATAGCTGAGTAGTACTCCATTGTGTAAATATGCCACATTTTTGGTATCCATTCCTCTGCAGAGGGACATCTGGGCTCTTTCCAGCTTCTGGCTATTATGAACAAGGCTGCTATGAACATAATGGAACATGTGTCCTTATTACATGTTGGTGCATATTCTGGATATATGCCCAGGAGTGGTATTGCTGGGTCCCCAGGTAGTATTATGCCTCACTTTCTGAGGAACTGCCAAACCGATTTCCAGAGTGGTTGTACTAGCTTGCAATCCCAACAGCTAGATTAAGAACTGCTGTGGAATTGAATAACGGAATCTTGCACTATTCTACATAGAGTTGTAAAGGGGAAGTTCAACTTTAAAATGAATAAACACATCTCCCACTGGCTTTAGTAATTTTGCACACAGAAGTTTTTATTCATTAGACCATCTAGAGAGATGCTACTTCCTTTTGAGAGAGCATGTAATGTATTGAATATTCTGCAATGTTACTATCAAAAACATCTAAGTGTAATTAAGTTAAGCCAGAGGTCTGGCTTTCAACTTAATCAAATGCAGGGTGTTGTGAGCACATTAAACAATATTAGGAAGAAGCCATCAGGCGCATAAGTACATCATTGGTAACTTCCTCTAAATAAAGGAGAAAGGAAGAGTAGGAGAAAAGAATAGATAGAGGAAGAAAGGAGGTCCAAGTAAAGACTTAAATAATATAAGAAAAAATCAAAACAAAAACAAAGGAAATGTGATGAATTTCATCATTGCATGCATCTACTTCAAAAATACCCTAAAGTTTGTTACTGTTTATTAGAAATAAAAACAAGTAGGTTTTAAACAAACATTGTACTCTAACCTCCAAATGGAACTCTTAACTGAAGAAAACATTTAGCTCAAAGTAAATTAAGCTTTCTGACTTTCACAAATCCCACATGTACAGAAAGATATGAATAAGGGGAACTTACAGGCCTTTCAGGGGATATCAATGAAGTTATGATCTTATTTTCTGTTCCTATTAAACTGAAGTCAGTATTAGGTTAGGACCACTCAAGGAGGGGGTGTGACCTGGCTTCCATACAGGATAATGAGTGCTGCCATACTTCTACAGTAACCATTCCTACGCACTGAATTGCTCTAAGAAATGAAGGGCATGGTTTAGATTTTTGTCAAAAAATTGTTCAGGGGGTTATGAATCCCAGGAAACTAATCAAGGCTCTCAAGTGTACATTCCCATTTTTTTCATATAAATGCTGTTGCAATTACAGCACATTATCTAATCTTGAGCCTTAATATTTAAGTGATAAAGCAGGTAATTACTCTAGTTCTTGGTTCTAGCTGTCACTTCTTGTATTCCTTTATTTGTCCCCTTCTTCCCTCATTCTTCTTGCTTGGTCAATGTGTCTATCCATTTTTGTAGTTGGGACTGTGGCTATTGTTACTTCCATTCTTCACTGATTTCAAACTCTAATTTCTTTGACTTTCTAATAGAGACCTCCCTAGGAATTTTACATACTTTCTGAAGCAAATTGAGATTTCTGAGGTACCCATTATTATAAACCAGGCAGCTATTAGTTTCTCAGTGTCTCTCATATCTTCATGGCATTGTTGAACTCCCCAGTCCCTACCATATAACCTACTCTAGTGAATCTCCATTAATGACATGCATATTTTCAATTGGTTCTCTTTCTGTAGAAACTCCTGCACAATATGGATTGATACATCGTGAATGGCTTTAGAAGAATAGAGTTATAGGGACAAGCTTCTCTAACAAGCATTATGGTATCTGTAGCTGGCTCTCCAATTCAGCTATAAATAATGCTGATTGAAAAAAAATCTCTGGGTCTGGTGAGATGGCTCAGTGGGTTAGAGCACCCGACTGCTCTTCCGAAGGTCCAGAGTTCAAATCCCAGCAACCACATGGTGGCTCACAACCATCCGTAACAAGATCTGACCCCCTCTTCTGGAGAGTCTGAAGACAGCTACAATGTATTTACATATAATAAATAAATAAATAAATCTTAAAAAAAAAAAAAAAAAAAAAAAAGAAAAGAAAAAAAATCTCCTAGTATCAGAGACAACACTGATAATCCATGATGCGAATGGTTCAGTGGTCTACCATGAGTCTGTAAGTGTTTATTGCCCTTCTCCCCTGTTTGGCCCTTGTTTCATGGTTTTATCCCATCCTGATTTGTTTTTCTTTTTTGTATTTTATTTTATTTATTTTATTTTATTGTAGTTTAGTTTAGTTTAATTATTCCTTAGATGTCTGTTTTTTTTTCTCAGAAAATGTATTGATAATGATAGAATAGAGAGTTGCAAGATCTGAGAAGAGTAAGGGAAGAGAAAATGACAATCAAAATACATTGTATAAAACATTTTCAGTAAAAGAAAACAAAATACTTATCAATTGTTATATGTATTTATGATTAAATCTGGAAGGAGAGGGAATGAACATGATAAAAATATATATCCTATTAAATGGCACCGTGCAGAATGAAAAAGGATTTTCACCAATTCCACATCTTATAGATGACTAATATCCAAAATACGTAAAGAGCTCAAAAAGCCAGACATCAACAAACAAATCAGTTCAATTAAAAATAGGGTATAAATTTTAACAGAGAATTCTCAATAGAGGAATCTCATATAGTTGAGGAAAACTTAAGAAATGCGTAACATATTTAGCCATCAAGGAAATTCACACCAAAACTATTTTGAGACTCCTTCTTACACCTGTCAGGATCAACTCATAGTGCCAAGGATTTGGAGTAAAAGGAACACTTTTCCATTGTTGCTTGGAGTGCAAATCCATAGAGCCACTATGGAAATCAATATGGCAGTTCCTTGGAAAAATGGGAATCAATCTTCCTCAAAAACAAGCTATTCCACTCTTGGGAATATAACCAAAAGACACTCCATCCTATCAGAAAGACACTTGCTCAACTCTGCTATATTCATGCTAGCTTTATTAATAATAGACAGAAACTAGAAACAACCTAGGTGTTCCTCAACTGAAAAAAAAAGATATAAAAAATGTGGTATATTTACAAAATTGAGTATTATCCAGCAGTTAGGAAAAAAAAAAAAAAAAAAAAAAAAAAAACAAAGGGCATCATGAAATTTGAAGGCAAGGAGATACAAATAGATAAAAAATCTTCCTGTGTCAGGCAACACCAACCCAGACAGACAAACATGATGCATACTCACTTCTAGCTGCATATGTATCAAAAGATGGCCTAGTCAGCCATCACTGGGAAGAGAGGCCCATTGGACTTGCAAACTTTATATGCCCCAGTACAGGGGAATGCCAGGGCCAAAAAGGGGGAGTGGGTGGGTAGGGGATTGGGGGTGGGTGGGTATGGGGAACCTTTGGGAAAGCATTGAAAATGTAAACGAGGAAAATACCTAATTAAAAAAAAAATAAGTTGATACTATCTGATAAGTAAAGTTCAATTAAACTACAATCCACAGATTCAAAGAAATTAGATTAAAAGGAGAGGTTTAGGAAGGAAGAAGCATGGATCTCCTAAGGAAAGAAAAATTGAGTAGATTTCTTGGGTAGACTAGGAGTAAGTGAAGATGAGAACCAGAGGAATTGGGTAAGGGAGAGAGGGACAGAGGGAGAAACATAGGCCAGAAGATTGGAATAAGTGAGCTAGTGGAAACTTCCTGAAGCCTATGAGGGTAACCCTAGCTAGAACTTCTACTAATGCAGGATATGGAGCCTGAACAGGCCATCTTCTGTAACCAAGCTAGTCTTCCAGTGGTGGGACTAGGACACTAATCCAGTCACAAAGCCTTCCACCCACATCCTGTCCTTACTGAAAGATATGCTGGGGAAAAGGTGGTTCATAGCTTGGGGTAATGGTCAACCAATGATTTGTCTACATTGAGACATATGCCTGACATTGCCTGAGCCAGATAGCTCAGAGTAGAACAAAACATGACTGACAAAAAATTAAGTAAATAAGTAAATAAATAACATAAAAAGTAAATGAAATTCTTCTTTTTTTCTTTTTTTTCCTTTTTTCCAATTTTTATTAGATATTTTCTTCATTTACATTTCAAATGCTATCCTGAAAGTCCCCTATCCCCTTAACCCCCCCCCCCACTTCCCTATCCACCCACTCCCACTTCTTGGCCTTGGTGTTCTCCAATAATGGGGCATATAAAGTTTGCAAGACCAAGGGGCCTCTCTTCCCAATGATGGCTGACTAGGCCATCTTCTGCTACATATGAAGCTAGAGACATGAGCTCTGGGGGTACTGGTTAGTTCATATTGTTGTTCCCCCTATAGGGTTGCAGACCCCTTCAGCTCCTTGGGTACTTTCTCTAGCTCCTCCATTGGGGGCCCTGTGTT